>NW_008357637.1:8547906-8548661 GCF_000622305.1 Nannospalax galili | reverse complement strand
GTCTTTGATCTATTTGGAATTGACTTTTGTGCAGGGTGAAAGATAGGAGTTAGTTTCATTCTTCTAAGGGTGGAGATCCAGTTTTGCCAGCACCATTTCCTTAATATACTGTCTTTCCTCCAGTGAATGTTCTTGGCCCCTTTGTCAAATATCAGGTGGCTGAAATTGCATTTGCTCGTATTTGGGTCTTCAATTTTGTTCCTTTGGTCTATGGGTCTATTTTTGTGGCAGTACCATGTTGTTTTTATGACTATAGCTCTGTAATACAGCTTAAAATCTGGTACAGTAATCCCCTCAACATTGCTCTTAGTGCTCAGGGTTGCTTTGGCTATCCGAGGTCTTTTGTGCTTCCATATGAATCTTAGGATGGTTTTTTCTAATTCTGTGAAGTATGTCACATGAATTTTGATTGCATTGAATCTATATATGACTCTTGGTAGGATGGTCATTTTCACAATATTAATTCTTCCAATCCATGAGCATGGGAGGTCCTTCAATCTTCTGATGTCTTCCTCAATTTCGTTCTTTAAAGATTTAATATTTTCATTGTATAGTTCTTCAATGTCTTTGGTCAGGTTTATTCTGAGATTTTTTTTTGCAGCTATTGTGAAGGGTAGTGTTTCCATGTGCTGTTTCTCTGAGTGCTTGTTATTGGTATATAGAAAGGCTACAGATTTTTGTAAGTCGATTTTGTAACCTGCCACATTACTGAACGTGTTAATAATTTCTAGAAGTTTTCTGGTGTAATTTTTGGT
>NW_008357637.1:8546747-8547561 GCF_000622305.1 Nannospalax galili | reverse complement strand
TGTCTTTGAGCCCATTTATATGATTTATGACATTTATTGACTTATGTATGTATATTGAACCATTCCTCCATCTCTGGGATTAAAGATGACTTGATCATGGTGGATCATCTTTTTGATGTGTGTCTGTATGTGGTTTGCAAGTATCTTGTTGAGAATTTTTGCATCTATGTTCATTAAGGATATGGGTCTATAGTTTTCTTTTTTGGTTGTATCTTTACCTGGCTTTGGTATTAGAGTGATGCTGGCTTCATAAGGAATTTGGAAGATCTCCATCCATTTCTATCTTTTTGAATAAATTAAGTAGTATTGGATGTAGATCTTCTTTAAATGTCTGATAGAATTCTGCTGTAAATCCATCTGGTCCTGACCTTTTTTTAGTCGGGAAGTTTTATATTACTGTTTCAATTTCGTTTTGTGTTATGGGTCTGTTTAAGCTGTTAATCTCTTCTTGGTTTAGTTTTGGTGGTTCCCATGCCTTTAGATATCTGCCCATTTCTTTTAGGTTTTCAAATTTAGTAGCGTACAGATTTTTAAATTATTCCCTTATAATGTCCTGTATCTTTCTGATGTCTGTTGTGATGTTTCCCCTTTCACCTCTGATTTTGTTGATTTGTAGGTATTCTTTCTTTCTTTTGGTTACCTGGGCTAGCAGTCTGTCAATCTTGTTTATCTTTTCAAAGAACCAGCTCTTGGATTCGTTGCTTCTTTGTATTGTTTTCTTTGTTTCAGTTTCATTAATTTCTGCTCTGATTTTTGTTATTTCTTCTTGTCTGCTGGGTTTGGGTTCCATTTATAGTTGCTTTTCAATTGTGTT
>NW_008357637.1:8545652-8546492 GCF_000622305.1 Nannospalax galili | reverse complement strand
TATTTCAATCTTTTTGTATTTGTTGAGGTTTGTTTTATGCCCCAGTATATTGTCAATTTTGGAGAAGGTTCCATGCAGTGCTGAGTAGAAAGTATGTCCTTTGGTGCTTGGGTGGAATACTTGGTGGATGTCTGTTAATTCCATTTGATATATGGTATTTTTTAATTCAGATGTCTCTCTTTTAACTCTCTGCCCTGTTGACCTATCTAATGGAGACAGTGGGGTATTAAAGTCCCATACAATTAATGAGTTGGGATTTGTCTGGGTCTTAAAGTCCTATAGTATTGTTTTTATGAAGTTGGGTACACCAGAGTTTGGTGAGTATATGCTCATGATTGTAGTATCTCCTTGATTTATTGTTCCTTTGATCAGAATGAAGTGGCCCTCTTTATCTCTTCTGATCAGTTTTAATTTAAAGTCTATTTCATCAGATATTAGAATTGCAACACCTGCTTTTTTCTAAGGATAATTCACTTAGTATATTTTTTTCCACCCTTTCACCTTAAGATAGTGACTGTCCTTGAAAGTGAGATGGGTTTCTTGCACACAATAAAAGGATGGGCTTCATTTCTTAATCCATTCAAATAGTCGGTGACTTTTGACTGGGGAGTTATGTCCATTGATATTTAAATTTATTAATGAAAGATATGTATTGATCCTCTCGTTTTGATTTCTTTTTACATTCTTGAAGCAACTGTGGTCTGCCACGGTTATACCTTCATTAAATTTCTTTCTGTTATCCCTTGGGTATATTTGTTCCTTTCTTCAGCTTTTTGTATTGCTTCAAGAACTCTCTGAATGGCTGGTTGTGTGAACATGAATTCTTTCAGCCTATTTATA
>NW_008357637.1:8523553-8544699 GCF_000622305.1 Nannospalax galili | reverse complement strand
GAAAGATTTTGGCCTCGGGAATTTGGGGGTTGGACTGGCCTGGGAGCAGGGCCCAGGAAAGATGCTGGTCTAGGGCAGCTGGTGGCCATGCCACCCAGAGATGCAAAGGGAGATGGGGGTGGGAAGAGGCCCCAAGGGCTACTGGGGACTGCACTGAGGAACTGAGTTGGTCTAGATGCAAAGGATCAGGGAGCGGAAAGGTCACACACACACACACACACATACACCACAGACACACACCGTGGGTTGTGGGGGCTGGTGGATTGTGCAGTCCAGGGAAGCAGAGGGAGGTGAGGGTGAGACCAGGCCCAGAGGGCTCCTGGAGACCCCAGAAGGAACTGGGTTGGTCTGGATCCAAAGGATCAGGAAGCAGTGTTGGTTCCCCCGGCCTGGGGCGCCAAGACAAGGAATGGGACAGGACCCAGGCTAGGAGGCAAGACGGGTAGGGGAGACGGAAGGATGAATGAGGCTGGGGGAGTCAAGGCACAGGGCTCGATCGACTTATCCCAGAGGGAGGCCTGCCGGTCGGTCATGTAGGCCCAGGGAGGCAGAGGGAGGTGAGGGTGGGGCCAGGCCCAGAGGGCTCCTGGGGACCCCAGAAGGAACTGGGTTGGTCTGGATGCAAAGGATCGGGAAGCAGTGGTGGTTCCCCTGGTGTCAGGCACCACGAGAAGGAATGGGACAGGACCAAGACTAGGAGGAGAGACCAGCAGGGGAGATGGGAGGGTGAATGAGGCTGGGGGAGTCAAGGTGTGGAGGATACTATCGACTTACCCCAAGAAAGGCCTGCGGGAAGCAGAGCGGCATTCAGTATTTTTATCTGTTGCAGTAAGCACACTTATGAAATAGAGTATTCTGAGTATCAGAGGACTGAGGTGAGATACTTGACATGGCAACTAAACCGTATGGAACATCTGCTATTAACAGTATTAGATTTTATTTTCACGCTGGGTGGTGTAGCTCAAAGGTGGAGTGCTTCCTTCCAGTGCAGCACACCAAAGCATTAAGGTGTCATATAAATGAAGGACAAGCACCTAGGTATAGCGAAGTTCTAGCGCTGTTCTTGAGTATTTCCATCCATAGGTTATCCATTCTAAGTGCTTCCTAAAACACTGCTGTGCAAGTTCCTTAGATGACAGAAATGCCTTTTAGAATTACTTTTCAGGCATGACAACAGGGTTCAGAGAATTATAACAGAATGTGTATCATTGTCTAAATGAAGAACAGAAGCTGTTAAGATAAATTATTTAATATTTGAAAATAAGACAAAAGATGGGTAGTGTGTCCTGTCAATAGAGTAGGGGATGAAGGATGCCCCAAGATTATGCTTGAACTTTTCATTTTTTCTTTTTTGGGAGGGGTGTACTTGGCCTGGAACCCAGGCCTTCACACACATTCAGCAAGTGCTCTACCACTGAGCTACACCACCAGTCAAGGATTTTTAAAATTATTTTTTAAATTTATATTTTTATTTTATGTGTATAAGTGTATTTTCCGCATGTTTGTAAGTGCACCCATTGTCCCAAAATGCCTTCAGAGGTCAGAAGAGAGCATCAGATCAGCTGGACTAGACTACAGATGGCTATTATCTGCCATTTATGCTGGGATTTGGTCTTCTCCAAGTCAGTGCTCCTAACTGCTGAGCTATCTCTCCAGTTCAAGGCTGTTTATTCTTGATTACAGGATCAGAACTTCATGATGATACATATTAGTGTGTATCTTTTTTCTTGCAGAGTACAAATAATCTTTATTCACTGAAGGAAAAACTCTAAACATGGTTTAATTCTGTATCTCACCCAGCAATTTTATTCTCCTGAGTAAATACCAAATCTCCAGCAATACTCTTTGTACAGGGCATGGCATGGCATCTTCCTGGTTATTTAATTTATTGCTGAATGAGTAGATTCACCTCTCAGGCCAACTGTTGAGGTCCTGAATATAGGCCCTCTGCTTGCCACTCTGGTTTTTCTTTTGGCTCTCACTGACTTCCTAGGAATCTGCTGCTGTTTCTCTCTGTTCTTCAGTCACCTAACTTATATGTAACCTCAGACAATTTCCTCCATTATCACAGCGGAGACAGAGGCCCTTCATTTACTCTTCCCACCACAGAACATAGCTCTAAGAAAGTATATATTGTAGTATATATAAGGTACCAAAACTGTGCTATAAGCTAATAAAAGTCATGTGCTGAAAAACTTCACCCAATATAGTGGTCCCACAGCATTGTAACAGAGCTCAAAGTTCCTATTGCCTAGTACTATTTTAGCCGACATAAGGCCATAGCACAACACATTCCTTAGGTGTTTGTGGTGACTCTGCTGTCACTTATACCTGTATCCTTTAATTTGTCAATTTCTACAATTTGAGGCAATTAATATTTCCATATGTAAAGAATTTTCTTCATTGAAGAATAAGTGTTGCCTTTCAGAGTACAGCACGTAGAGTTCTATACAGTAAATACTTACTAATGACAAGAAGCAACTGTATTATTGGTCCCTGTGTTTACTGTTTATTATTAGGATGAACTCCTACATATTTGAAAATGGCCTATTATAAAATTATATGCAGTTTTGTGGGAGCCACAGCCTCACACATCTCATTTTTACCATGTCTAGTGTTGCATCAGGAGGCCACCCAGAGTGGTGGGTGACTGACCTGTACCACCCAGGTTTATGTTAACACACTCTATGACACTTCACAGAATGTTCCAATTGTGAATGCATCACTGTAAAGGGCCTCAGAGTAGATAAAGCCCCATTTTCCAAAGTATACTCTGCTCAGCAAATCCTACAAGGATTTGGCATTCAAAGCATGGATCTTTGTATTTTAAGTCTCATCCATAGTGTATAGATCTTGCCTTCCTCCTTTTGAATACATACTGTGTTATACATTTCCACATGCCAACCTCCTAAATGGTGCCATATGTACATACATACTAATATAAGTAAGCTTTACCTTAGAAATAAGGACTGTTAGCAAATTCTTTTAGCATAGGAACTTCAGCCTGTTGGTCACTAGGGGGAGACAAACAAGTTTGTGGGTCTGATCCCAGCTCCTTAATTCTGCCTAACCAATGACAAGAATCATTTCACTCATTCACTGATCCCAGAGTAGAATCTTTTGCAAAGCAGATGATATAGCCTATGAACCATTGAACCTAGAGTAAAACGACAGTGTCTTTGTGCGTGTGTTTGCATGTGTGCATGTGATGTGATATGTGTGAGTGTGGGCATGTATGTGCCACAGCCGTGAGTATGGAGGTCAAATTCCAGGTGTCGGTTCTCCCCTTCTGCCTTGAGATCCTCAGATTATACTCAGGACATCAGGTTTGTGCAGCAAGCGCTTTTACCTGCTGAACCATCTCATGGCTCTAGAGTAAAACTTACAGAGTAAAACTCTCTCAAGCTTGTCCATACTGCCTGGGTATGAAGAAGTCATATTTTTACCTTAATGTTTGATTTTAGGACCTGCAAATATAACCACTTTTCATGTATCACTTAATCTTAAATCAATTTTCTATAGTAATAAAAGGTAATTAGCCTAATACAAATTTCTCCAAGTGGTTTCTGATCATGTACTGAATATTATTTCATTTGAAATGTGGTCAGTGTTTACAAGTAATCTTGACTTTACTTTTGAGAAAAGCCTGAGATAGGTGAGAGGACATTTCTTTTTCATACAAGTGTAAAATAAACTGTTTTTTACACCCATATTCATTAGTTTTCTCATCTAATTTTAGGTAATTAATATCTCTGGGTACAAAGAATATTTCTCTTTTGAAAGACTGCTATTGGGCTTTGGTATGCTATTGTAAAATAGGAAGGGGAAAACCCTATTAATAGCACTTTATAACAATCGTCAAGGATAATATCAGTTCTTATTATGCCAAGTAGGCATTTGCTTACTTATTTCATCGTGATTTTTTTTTCCTGGAAAACTCTACATAAGAAAACTGAAATTAGTTTCCTGCTCAGTTTTCATCCGTCTTTACTCCATTCTGTTTTTGTGCATATGATGTTCATTAATCATTTTCAATAAAGGATGTAAATGATCATAGCAGTGTTGACTCCAAGGAGTAGGGACCCAATGCTCACAATGGTAAGCTTCCTCTTGGGCCTGCCTGGGGATGCGAAGAGTTGAAGGAGGCTCCCATGTGCAGGTGTGACCAATAGGGGTGGAGAATGGTCACCGTCTATGGTTGGATTCATTTTTCTCTGCCAACTAAAGAATTAAAAGGAAATCTCAGACACAGCCAAGAGCAAGAGACAAACATTTTATTGAAAGACAGAGATCCACACATATATGCACACTCCCCTAGAAGAAAAGCTCTCCACAAGTAGAGAGGGGATTTGGAAACAGAAAATCCAAGTCCCCTGGGGAAGGACTGGGTTTTTCAGAGTTTTAGTAGATTTCCTGCCCCTAACTTTGGATTGGTCGACTTAAGCAAAAAAGAGGTTAGTAGGTTTATGGTTTCAAATGAGGAGGTTGTCCAGGTCTGGTCTTGGTCTTATCTAAACTGTTTTGGCCTGGTCAGCCAAAAAGGGAACCCTGTTGGCTAGAGGGGGAGCCCCCAAGCCTTTGTCTCAGACCAAGAAGAAGATGAAGGTATGCCATCTTTATCATTTATCAGTGGCTCTTTCCCTATGTATCTGCCTGTCTAAAAAATCTGGCTAAATCCTAGAGCCTCACAGGAGTCTGGAACTCCTGTGTCCAGAGCTCCTTCAAGAAAGAGGGAAGAGGTGAGAGCAGGTGCAAGAGGCCTCAGGACAGCTGATGCCAGTGAAAACTTAGTGTCCTCAGAGGGAGACGGCACTGGGGTGTTAGGTGCAGCACAGAAGAGGTGCAAAGTGCTCACAGGCACTGAATCTGCTTGGCCACTCCAGCTCCAGCCAGGAATGGCAACCCCAGAGTACCAGAGATGGGACAGGGACACTGGAGTGGTAAGTTGATTAGTGGCAGTGGATTGCTTAAGCCAGGGAGTGGTGTAGGAGGGATATGGGAGCAGAGAGCTGCTTGAGATCTAAAACACTTCATATGCATAGGTTGTAGAAGAAGGGAAGGGAGATCCTAGGGATGTAACCCAAAAGTTGTAGAAATTGATGGGAAAAAGAATGGGTCTTAGTAATGAGGGAAGATAACCAAAGACTAGGAATATTTAGCAAACCTCATCTAAACAAAATAAAGTTCTATTTATCTAGTGGAAGTCAACAGTGGGGGAAACTGATTAAAGAATATATATTAGGTAATGAAATCAATCCTTAGAGCTAATTAGTTAATTAATTTTCAGCATTGGGGGATCTAACTCAGGCCCTCATGCATATGAGGCAAGTGCTTTACCATAAATTTATGTCCCTAGCCCCAACACCTATTTTAAGAGTTAAACTAAAAAGCTAATATAAGCTACTTGATTCAGTTAAGTAAAAAAGATCTAGCAAAGTGTATCTGCAGAAGGCACATTTAAAATCATAGAACACAGGGCTAGAGAGACGGCTCAGTGGTTAAGAACACTGGTTGTTCTTGCAGAAGACTGGGGTTCGAATCCCAGCACCCACATGGCAGCTAACAACTGTCCGTAACTCAGTAACTCCAGTACCAGGGGATCGGACAGCCTCTTCTGTCCTACACGGGTATTGCATGACACGGGTGCACTTACCTACATGGAGGCAATACACACATACACATAAAATAAAAATAACAAATAAAATGTTTTAAAAAATACTTTAAAATCATAGTACACAAAAAAAGCAGGAAATAGCAATAAAGGAAAATTACACCAGTTCTATGAACCATAAAAATTGGAGAGAAGGAATTTTAGTATATGACAACATTTAACTCGGGGTGAAAAGTGTCAGAAAGAACAGAGAGGAGCGTAATGAACAGGTAGAAACAATAACTAATCAGAACTAAGATGACCACAGAATGCAGGGTGGGGATAAAAAGCAGCAGCTGACAGTGGAAATAGATCAACTCTATTTAAAGACTTCACACTGACTCTAGAAATTCATCAAAAGGAAAGGGCAAATGGCTAGACAGATGGCTCATCAGGTAAGAGCACTTGCTGCTATTGCAGAAGACCTGAGTTCAGTTCCTAGCCCTCAGGTCAGGTGACTCACAGCCACCTGGAACTCTAGCTCCAGGGATCCAGCACCTCTGATCTCTATAGCACGTGCACTCATATGCACATATCTACACATATGCATAATTAGAAATACATCTTTAACAAAATTTAAAAGGGCAATTTATAACATTAATAATCAATTATAGCGACATTAAGCTAATAGAAATGTGTAGAATTTTAGAGACAACAAGAAACACACATCTCACTAATTGCATATGGAACATTCACAAAAAAATTCTATGACATAAGACCACAAAAATTACCTCAGTAAATTCCAAAGAGTAGTACCAGGCAAACTGATTTTTCTGACCATAATTAAGAGAACGAGAAGTCAATAGCAATTTGAGGTATAAATTCCACTAAGTATGGAAATAAAGGAATAAAACAATAAACAATAAAATTATAAGAAAAATCCCAAAATATTTATAGTTGGCTGATGTGAAAGCATTATGTATAAAAATTTGTACAATACAAGTACATAAAGAAAGATGTATAATCCTAAGTATATTTCACAGAAAACACAAGAGAAATAAGTTAAGGAACAAGGATTGGTTTCAGAAGTCTTACAAACAGAGAGAGAAATAACTATAAGGGCAAATAAAGAAAATAAAAATACTGGAGATTACTAATAAAACCAAAGCCAATTCTTCTAGAGATACTTTTGGTAAAAGTTATAAAGAAAAATCAGCAAGTCAGCCAATCCAGGGAGAGAAGATGTAAAACAGAATGTGTAATAAGAAGAGGGAGATAATTACAGGCACAGCTGTTAAGATACAAACCAATATTATGAACAATCATGCAGCAATAACTTTCAAAGCCTACATGAAAATTTACAGATATTCAAAACAAAGCTCCCAGGCCCCTGAAATCTGAATAGAATAATAACTGTCAAAGAAATTGAACTGGGAATGAAAACCTCCAAAGGAGGGAAAGGGGGAGAGGGGCACACACTTGAACATCTTAGAGAAAAGTTCAGTCAAACTTCCAAAGAACCTATAAAACCCATCATATGAATTACTTCAGGAAATGGAAGACATGAAAGCCATTAAAAAAAAAAAACAACTTACTTTTAAATACATTTTTATTATTTCTTTGAGAATTTCATACATGCATACAGTGTACTTTTATCATATTCTTGTCCTACTCTTTCCTCACCGCCCCCCAGATCTACCCCCCCCAACTTCATGTCCTTATTTTTTTCAATGACTCACCAAGTCCAGTTTGTGCTACCGTGTACTCATGAGTGTGGGGCTAACCCCTGGAATGTGATCAGCCTTCCAGGGACCACAACCTTACAGAAAACTGGGTTTCCCTCCCTGCAGAACCCATCAAGTATCAATAGCTCCTCAGCTATGGGTGGGGGCCCACAAGCCCCCCACCTCTATCCAGCTACTGTTTTGTGGCTATGTAATCTTGAAACCCAAGCGCAGCATAAGAGAACGAGAACTATAAGCAATCTCTCTTACTAACTTAGTAACTCTAAAGATTTTTGGCAAAGATCTGTTATATTGTCAAGTTCAATAATTTTTAACAGAAAGCTCAGTGAAGACAGTGTTTGCCTTTTGTCTTTTGTATTTGTATCATCTTCAACGATTGGTTCCTATGGCCTTAAAAATACTCCATAAATATTGGTAGAATGGAAAAACAAATTCCTGAGGCTCAATTTTCTGTTTAACATGCATGTCCTTAATACTCTTCAAACGTTTCTGTATTGGTCCCCACAGTGTCTATGTTAGGTTATGTGGCAAATGGAATTATGGTTGCTAATTAGCTGACTTTAAAGACGTAGGATTATCTTGGATTATTCAAATAGGGTTCTTAAAAATGGAAGGCAGAGACAGAGAGAGACAGCCAGAAAGAAAGCAGCATGAAAAAGACTTAGCTTGAAGTTGCTACTTTGCAAGGTAAAGGGATGAGACCATGAGCTAAGGACAGTGGGTCACCTCCAGACCCCAAACATAGATGCTCCCTTAAAGCTTCAGAAAGATTGCTTCTGCTGATACCTCCATTTTAGACCAATGAGATTAGTGTTGGGCTTTCCATCTACAGATCTATGAGGTAATAAAGCTGTGCTGCTTTGAGCCCCTGACTTTATGGCAATTTGTTATAACCCCAATAAAAAAAACTGATAATTTGCTATTTGCCATTATTTCTATTTAAAACTTTAGGCTCTTAGCTGGGCATAGTGGTGTACACCTTTAATCCCATCACTTGAGAGGCAGAGGCAGATGGATCTCTGTGAGTTTGAGGCCAGCCTGGTCTACATAGCAAGGTCCCCGCCAGCTGGGGCTACAAGGAGACCCTGTCTCAAAAAAGACAAAAAACAAAAAACCCCAAAACTTTAGGCTCTTTATGACTTTCTTATTTCAACCCCATTCATATACTTTTTATTGTTGTTTGTTTGTTTGGTCCTTTTGAGACTGGGTCTCTCTGTAACCCCAGCTGTAGACTAGGAAGGCCTCCCATCTCACAGAGATTCACCTGCCTCCGCCTCTCAAGTGCTAGGATTAAAGGCGTGCAGCACCATACGAGCTCATATATATATATATATATATATATATATATATATATATATTTTGTTTTGTTTTTATTGAATTTTAGTGTATTTTATACAGAATATCTCAGATAATCTTAATCGTCTTTATACCTCCATCCCCACCGACACCCTCCTATAACCTCCCTACTAGAACCTATAAACTCTGTCACCAGTGTTAAGGCTCAGGGACCATCATGGAACAGGGGGTTGGAAAGACTGTAAGAGCCAGAGGTTGGGAGGACCAGAGTAAAATAGTCTTCTGGACATGACAGGACTGTTGTACTTATAAATTCAGCAGCTGTGATTGCCTGCACAAGATCAAGTGGGTCAACATTCCAGGATGGGGGTGGGGGCTCATGAAGAGCTAGTGACAGTTTATGGCCTCTAGGGGAGGAGAGTCAGTTTTCTTTAACACTCTTGGTAGGTTGACCATGCTCTAGGGATGGCCCCACACCCATGAGTATATGGGCAGTACTAACTGGATTTGGCAAATGGCAAGTTTTAGCAAGAGACTTATTTAAATCTATGAATAAAACTGTGTTTCTAGGAGAGTAATGTGACAAAAAAAAAAAAAAAAAAAAGGTTATCAAAAAAAAGAGCACTGGAAGTGAGAAAGACAGGGACCTTTTGTAGAACCTAATGGCAAGTTTTAGCAAGAGACTTATTTAAATCTATGAATAAAACTGTGTTTCTAGGAGAGTAATGTGACAAAAAAAAAAAAAAATAGAGGTTATCCAAAACAAGAGCACTGGTAGTGAGAAAGACAGGGACCTTTTGTAGAACCTAGTTACTGGAAGTGCTGGAGATTAACTGTCTTCCAAGGGACTGGGTAAACCTTATCTTTGAATTTGGAAGGAAAAAAAAAATCTGCCATGGCAATTGGCATCAGCTGTGGAAGATTCTGTTCTGCCTTCATGGTGTGTTATTGAGAAAACCCTGGGCAGTACTTTATGACTCGCTCTTTTGGAATGAGACATTTGACATGCAGGGGAATTATTGCTGGGACTCCATTCAACAGGAAGCCATTGCCAAGGCTCCATGCCAAAGGGAAAGGTTGTTAATTCAACTTCCCTTGAAGGCTCGTAGCTTGTAATCATCATTGCATGGGTTACTTGGTCCTGCTGGGTCCCAGCTTGTGAGAACATTTCTGATCAAAGTTACTCTCTTGGGCAGGCTCTCACTAAATAGGCTCTAATCTCTGGCCATAAAGTTCTGTTATCATGGTCTAAGAAATTGGATTACAAGTCTATAACTTTATGGGTTTTTTTTTACAAAAGCATAAACATTAAAAAAATATTTTGAAGGAATTAGAGAGTCCCAGGAAGTTGCAAAGGTAAGATAGCAAGGTCCCTGTACATTCCAGCCAGTGTCCTTCAAGGAGGACATTTTAAGTAAATACAGATAAGCATCACCAGCATTATGGATATGATTCAGCAAGTAAGTAAATTCACATTGTTGTGCAATTTCTGGTATCTGTTTCTCTACCAAAACTTCACCTGCATACTGTTAAACACTAGGTCTCCATTCTTTTCAGTTCCAGCCTTTGAATCTCCTTTTCCACTTTCTATGAATTTTACTATTTACTCGTATAAGTGGAAACATACAGTGTTTGTCTTTTGTGACTGACTTATTTCATCTAGCACGTTTTCATGGGTCATCTATTTGGTAACATGTTCAGAACTTCCCTCCTGTTAAAGGATGAATAGTCCATTGTACGTTTACAACTACATTTTTGCTTACCCATTCATCTGTCAATAGACACTTGGGTGATTTCAACCTTTGGGCTGTTGTGAACATAGTTACATAAATAGCCCCTGACAACCTTGGCTTCAGTTCTTTTGGATATTGATATGGGCTTAATAATGCCCCTACAAAACTGGATCCATCTCATGCATCAGGATGAGATTTACTCAATTAAAAATAAGAACTCCACCAAAGACTTGTTTTGTAAGTTAGAAATGACAAAACCCAGAGAATTTTAAGATTACATCTATATTGTTTGGGACCCCATCATTTTATTTGTTCAGTTTCTTCCTTTGTTTGAAAGGATAAAATTCATTGTTACCCTATTTGAAAGTTTGTTTTCACAAATTTCACTTCGCTAAAAGCCTTAAAAACTGAAGTTTTGGCACTCCAATCAGCATTTCAAGTAACAAGTTCCAACTTATTTTCAGCAAAGTACAGCCAAAATTTACATAGTTTTTTCTTATTTATATGTTTTATTATATATTTTTCTTTTTTATTGAATTTTTGTGAATTTCATACAATATATGTTGATCCTATTTAGACCCTTTCCCCTGCATGCACTCCTTTTATAGCCCCCTCACCTTACCAGATTTCATGTACTCTGTCTTATGTATTAAGGTCTATCAAGTCAACTTGTGTCCCCAAATGTGCTTTGGTGTGGGTGGGCCCATCCACTAGAGCCTGGCTAACCTATCTAGCATCACATCCTTAAAGAAAATTAAATTCCCCTCTCCCAGTAGTTATCTGTTGCCAATAGTTCCTCATCTAAGGTTGGAGCTTCTTACTTCCCCACTTCCATGCTGGGATTTTGTCTGGCTTGAGCTTGTGAGGGTCTTGTGCATGCTCTTACCATTGCTATGAGTTCGTATGATTAACTTCCAAGCTGTTTGGGAAAGTTTCCTTGTGGTCATCTGCCACCTTTGGCTCTTACAATCTTTCTGCCCCTTCTTCTGAAAAGGTTGCCGAGCCTTGGGTGGCAGAGGTTTGATATAGGTGTTCTACTCAGGGATAAGAACTCTGTAGTCTCTTATTCTATGCACTCTGCCCAGTTGTGGCTTCCTGGGTTCATCATCATCTGTCCATGAGGAAGTTTCACTGGTGAGAGTTGAGCGATGCATTAATACCCTGCCGCCACCCCCCTCCTGTGTTCCTCCATGTTCCCTGAGCCTTAGGTGTACAGGTTGCATTGTAGATATGTCACTTAGGGCTTGGAACCTCACAGACACTTATCTCTACCTTTGACCAGTTGTGGAACTCTGCAACAGTCTCCATTGGTTGCAAAAAGAAGCTTCTTTGATGAGTGATGAAAGGTACACTTATGTCTAAGGATTTGGAGCTAGGATCTACCAATGAGAGAATATATGTCACCGTTTTTCTGAATCTGCAGTACTACACTGAATATAAAAGTTTTTAGTTCCATCTATTTACCTGCAAATTTCATGACTTCATTTTTCTTTACTGCTGAGTAGAACTCCATTGTTTAAATGCATCACATTTTCATTCCCCGTTCATCAAATTTAGAAATAATTTAAACTAAATAGCACTCTATAATAATACTAAAGATTACCTAAAAGTAGTTCAATGGCTCGAATTCAACTGATGATAAATAGTAAAATGCACATATTACTATACTAAAAAACTACAAGGGTTTTTCTCTTCAACATCAGCTGTGTTAAAAAAAAATGCAGTTTTGGGACTGGAGAGATGGCTCAGTAGTTAAGAGCACGGACCGCTCTTGCAGAGGACCCGGGTTTGATTCCCAGCACCCACATGGCAGCTAACAACCATCTATAACTCCAGTTCCAGGGAATCTGAAGCCCTCTTCTGATCTCCTCAGACATTTCATGACATGGGTGCACTCACACACATGCATGCAATACACTCATACATACAAAATTTTAAAAATTGCAGTTCAGTTGATTATGCTAGGCATATATAAATATTTGTTAAATTTGACAATACTTCTGTTGCTAAAATTTTTTAGCTTATTGAGTACAATTATGAATTATGCTTATTTCATAGATAATTCCTGGAATATTCCTGCTCTAGAGTTTTCTTAATTTATTAAGAACATTGCATTTACCATAATAGTGTACCCACAACTTTCTATCTGAATCTACAGTGACATTTACAAAATCATATCTGATATTTCATTTTTGACATAAGCTCTAAAAGTTCTACTGTGGTTACGTGAATTGGGTGAGCCAGTTTTGGAATTACTTCAGTTGATTTTTCTATCTGAAACATTTTATACCAGTGGTACTAAATCAGTGCTATTCAACTCTTTCACCTTCTGCTAAGGGAGCCCCCACACTAATAGACAGTGGCTCATATTAATGTGCACAGAAGAAAGTTGGACCCCAAACTGAACAATAGCAAGAAGTAGAAACATGTGAACTGAATGAAAAGGCATAGTTCAGAGCACTATGAAATTGCACCTTCTGCCACTGTAATGCACAAATCACCATCATTACACAGGATGTCCTTAATAAAACCCAGCAAACATACTCTGATGCTTCTTTAGAGGGTCCAAATCTTCTGGTTTTCAAATTGAGAGACTGAATATACAACAGACAAAACCATACATTGTAATCACACCACCCTTTAACTGTCAGACTATTGAAACAATGGATCCCAAAGAATTGAAAATTTCCCTGGAATCCTATGCTGAAGGAAGGGAAAGGTTGGAACCTGGGGTCAGCTAGAGGAGGAATTTGCCTCCCAGGATGAGATTTCACATAGTTTTGACAATGTGTCATACTACCTTGTGGGACGGACCAGAGCCAAGACAATGAAGGGTCAGTGATGAGGAGGACCACATCTTGACCCGGACTGCTAAGTTATGCATTGCTCTTGCCATTCTGTTTAAACTCAAGCTTCATGTGATTATCCCAATGATAGACTTAGGAGACACGGGACCCTTTTATTTGATCTTTATCCTAATGTGGTCACACAGAAAGAATTTCCTGTCTCTGCTTTTCAATAGTACTTGTCTCATTGGCATATTGGGGACAGATGGCCAGTCCTATGATAACTCAAACTTTCAAAGAAAAAAAATTTTAATCGAGTTTTTGTACATTTCATACAGCAGTTCTTTTTGTTTTAATTTATTTATTTTTATTTTATGTGTATTCATGTATTACCTGCATGTAGGTAAGTGCACCCCTATCATGAAATGTCCACAGAGGACAGAAGAGGCTGTCGGATCCCCTGGGACTGGAGTTATGGACAGTTGTTAGCTGCCATGTGGGTGCTAGGATTCGAACCTGGGTCTTCTGCAAAAACAACCAGTGTTCTTAACCACTGAGTCATCTCTCCAGCCCTGATACAGCAGTTCTTAATCAAATTTAGACACTTCCCCTCCATCCATGCCTCCCCACCCCCCACCATCAGACTGCATGTATTCCACCATACATGTTAGGTCCTATCCAGTCAAGCATTTGAACCCAGATGTCCTTCAGTGAAAATTCATCCACTGGAGTCTAGTCAGCCTAGCCAGAGATCATAAGTAAGACCTACTCTCCCTCACCCAGTAATAATCAGTTTCCAATACTTCCCAGTCTAGGACCAGCCCACCACCCATTTCCCTATCTGGGAAGCTTGAACATGTGAATTTGTGGCAATAGTGGAATTGAGCACAGTGGCCTGAAAGCCTCTACTTCCCTATGTTCATGAACCAGCCCTGTCCCTTACAATTTTTCCACCCCCTCTTCCACAATAGTCCTTGAACTGTGGGTGGGAAAGGTTTAATATAGGGGTCCTGTCCGGGACACACACTCTCCGGTATCATATTCTTTAAAACCTGGCCAGTTGTGGCCTCCGGTGAACATAGTATTTTGTTGTATCAGGAAGCTTCACTGATGAGAGCTGAGTTATGCACTAGTTTTCTCTCTACCCCCTGTTCCACTATGTTCCGTGAACATTTCATGTAGAAGTTCAATTGTAGATATGTCACCTAGGACTGGACATCTCTCAGATGTATATTCTCTGTGTCTGAGCAGTTGTGGGATTCTGTAGTGGCCTCCATCTGTTTCAGAAAAAAGCTTCTTTGATGCATGATGTATGGTATACTTCTTTTGTTTAGAGATATGAAAGAGATAGGGTTTTCTCTAGACTCCTATGACCTCTCCAGCCATGTGTATTTGGCTGTGTTTACAGTGCCACCCATGAATTCACTCCCATTGAGAGGACTTTAAGTCCAATTACATAGCTGTTGATCACCCCCCAGAAAACAGTGCCGCTGCTACACCAATAGAGGTAGTTTGCTGTGCCAGTCCTTATGGTTATTCAGCTTTAGGGCTGGCATTGATTGATTTTCTCCCTTATCAGCTTGCATAGGATCCTCTAGAACTATGAGAGCTAAACTTCAGGTAGAAGGCTTCCAGGTCAGTTCCTGCTCCATTGCTCCAAGTCCTGTATCTGAAGTATGTCCTGCCTTCAATAGTAGGGTCTTTATGTGTTAGTTCTGGGAGATAACCAAGAGCTCTGGCAATAGCCTGTCTAATTTGGGGAGTCTCTTGGACAACTGTGACCGGCCACTCGAAGGGAGATCTTTCCTGTCTAGCACTGTTCCTTGCCATACAGCCCTCAGACTGGACCAGAGCCAAGACAATGGTGGGTCAGTGATGAAGAGGACCACACCTTGACCAGGACTGCTAAATATACATAGTTCTTGCCCTTCTCTTTAAACCCAAGCTTCATGTGATTATGTCAATAATAGACTTAGGGAACATAGGACCCTTTTATTTGATCTTTGTCCTAGTATGGCCACACGGAATGAATTTCCTGTCTCTGCTTTTCAATAGTACTTGTCTCATTGGCATACTGGGGACAGATGGCCAGTCCTTAGTTAGGGCTACCAGAACTCAAGCTTTTGCCCTAAAAGCTCCAGTAATAATATAACAATGGAAATCTGATTCACACTTTAGCAGCAACCAGCTGAAGAAGCTCTCCCAAAATCTCTGTAGTAGGAGGCTGGAGAGATGGTGCAGCAGCTAAGAGCAGTGGCTGCTCTTGCAAAGGACCAGGATTTGGTTCCCAGTATCCACATAATGGCTAACTACATCTGCAATGCCAGTTCCAAGGTGGTCTGATACCCTCTTCTGGCCTCTGCAGGCATTGCACAGCACAAGTTCACTTATGTACATGCAAACATTCACGTATAAAAATAAATAAATAAAAATTAAAATCTCTACAGTACTCACTCATAATAGTTACACCTGATCTGTGGTTGTCAGGTTCTCTGGTTTTTCACCCTCTTCCAACTCAAGACCAACAGAGTCATTCAAAACTGCTCCCCAAACCATTTATGTTAATATGCCTTACCTCTATTTCTGCTGAGTGTGAGAGAAGGAGGCTGATGTCTTGCAATGGGCTCCTGTAAATCAGCAGCCTCTGGTCTCATTTGGGTGACCTTGTTTATCTCCATTTGACTTCATGACTGGTGAAATTACCTATTATCTATGGTAAAAAGTTAACATACATTTTGCATGAATTGTATATTCTTCATCAATTTGGGTGAGAATTAGAAATCTAGCATTAATTGTTCATTGTATGCGTACTTTAAAGAGCTAACTTGCCAGGATAAAATTTTAAAATGATCAAACTAGAAAACCAGCTACGCGAACACATGCAGACTTTTACTACTCAACAAATACTAGAATCATTGTGGGGAGAGTGAGCAGGTACAGACAGCATTCACCTGCCCTCCACAAAGAAGAACAGGTAGGTAAGGTGCATGATCAGGGAGAACACTGGAAATCAGCAGCAGAAAAAGGCAAAGCTGGATGATCTAGGACCTGGTACAACTGCATAGTATGAGAAACAAAATAACCTCATGCCTGCCACCCAACACCCAGGCTGGATGAGAGGGACAATCCCCTCTGTAGGCTTGAGGGTAAAAGAGACTCCCAGCAAACTGTCAGCATAGATGCTGGCAAGCCTAGGCACCAAAGCATTCACAGTTCTTGCAGGCTTGCAGCCTAAGTTGATAAGCAGCCTGCACAGCATCTGCACAGCAGCACATCTGCACAGCAGCACATCTGCACAGCAGCACATTTGCACAATGGCTTTGAAGAAGGCACTCACATCTTTCAGCAAACTCCAGGATGCTGCAGCCAGGAGCCATCTTAAGGGGGGACCTATTGTCTGACTACTTGAAGGGTCAGAAACTCCTGCATATTCCTACATCCTGGACCCTATAACTGTTCTATTGCAGGGGCTCATCACATAGCTAGCTCAAGGACCAAATTTGGCTCAGTAGAGTAACTCAGTCTCAAGCTTTCTTCATGTGCTTCGCCATGGGGAACAGGACAAGGAGGGAAATCTAGGGTACCACCTTCAGGAACTAGAAGATGGGGCCTGGGCCTATTGGTGTGAGCCTGTAATCTCAGCTACTTTGGAGGCTGAAGAGGGAGGATTATACTTTTGAGGCCTGCCTGGCTATAAAGTGAGCTCAAGGCTAACATGAGCAACTTAGTGAAATCTTGTTTCAAAATAAAATGAGTAAATATAGAGCTGAGGATGTAGCTCAGTTTTAGAATACTTCCCTGGTAAGCATGAGGCCCAGCATTCAGTCTCCAGGACATGGCAGGGGAACAGAAGTAGGAGATAGTGATGGGGGCTGCCGTGGAAGAGTAGACATATAGACAATCACATGCAGATTCACACTGGTGACAGGACTGAAGTCAGTCATGAACTTGGTTCCTACCATCATTTCCCTACCCCTTCCCCCAGTACCTCTTCACTAACCTGGGGAGAGGAGTGATCCCTGGTTACACTGTTGTCACGGCAACAGGGGCATACCGAGGCAGTCTTGAGGAACACAGTGACTTTAGCTGATGCCCTGCACCTGGATCCCACAACCTACAAAGGTCTGAAATTTGCCAGGCATCCATGTTCCACTCTCATTCATTCCTGCGCGTGCTGAGAATTTCGCCTGGGCTCAGCTATGACCCATCCTGCTTAGCATATTTTAAAAAGCATCAGAGGGAGAAAAGCCCTGGCTCTGGAACCTGGCTAATGCCCAGTCCAGAGGCATGCATGACTGGGAGGGCTTGAGGTCCTACTTCTGGGTGGGCAATCCCAAAGTAGCAGCCAAAGGGACATGACTACTTCCACTGTCACATTAATTTTCTGAACCTTGTCTGAACTTGAGCTCATGGAACTGGATGTGAACACCACAAAGAAGGTACTGTGATTCCTGCCCTGACCTCTGACCATGAAGCACCTGAGCCCATGACACTGTCCATTCAGAGAGCAAGTGCTTCAGATCCCTCACCAATACTGATACAGGCAGTACACAGACCTTACAAATAATAGAACCAGTCAATGGTGCCAAGGAAACAAAATCCCCATCACTTGATAGGCCACAGTGCCCATTGTATGAGTAATCGCCAGGGTGTTTCCCATGTATTCTGATAGATTTACAACTGTCTGAACTTCAAGAGTGTCCCTACTGTTTGGCCTAAAGAGACAGTGAGTCTCCAATGCCAATATAGTATGCACTATGCCCCAAATCACTCATCACTCATCCTAACAGTGCACAGCTGAAAACAAACTCAACAATGCATAAAAAACTGATATCCCAGGGTCTGGAGAGATGACTCAGCAGGTAAAAGTACTGGCTGCTCTTGCAGAGGACCCAGGTTCTAGCACCCACATGGTGGCAAACAATTGTCCATAACTCCAGTTCCAGGGGAATCTGACACCCTCTTCTGACCTCTTCAGCACTGCATGACACAGGTGCACTTACATACATGCAGGCAATACACTCACATACATAAACTAAAAAAAAATATTTTTTAAAACTAATATCCCAAGGCACATCTTCAGGAGAAAGTCCCTTCCTTTAAGACAAGGTTTCATGTTGCACAGGCTGGCCTAAAACTCACTATGTATCTGAGGATAACCTTGAACTCCTGATCCTCTTGCTGCTACCTCTTGAGTAGGCCACCATGCCTTACTTAAGAAATTTACTTTTGGAGAAGCCCATCCTATAACAGTAGTTGAGATATAAGAGGCACACCTCTTTTTATCTTTTTATTTTTTATTTATTTTATCTGTATGAGTGTATTGCCTGCATGAATATGAGTACCCATGTTGTGAAACACCTGCAGAGATCAGAAGAGGGTGTCAGATCCCCTGGAACTGGAGTTACAGACATTTGTCAGCCATCATGTTGGCCCAGGTCCGCTGCAGGAGCAGCCAGTGCTTTTAACTCCTGAGTGATCTCTCCAGCCCCCACAAATCTTGATATAGGAGCATAAGAAATATGAAAAGGTAATATAACACCTCTAAGAGATTGTGGGAGACAGGTTTGAGCCTAGGGTGAAAGTCTTATTGACAGCCATACAGCAGGCCCGAGGCAACGGCTTGACCACTGGAGCCACAAGAAACGCCTTGTGACATTTGCTCCCATTGGCAGATCATGAGACTGACGCCTAGAGCTCACCACTCCCTAATCACCACCCTTGAGATCCTAAATTGCAACACTTAGACAGCCTGGGTCACATGATTCCCAGGAAACCAGGCCCTATAAGGAAACCGTAACCTAAGTAACCTGAAACCCATTATGCTAATGAGGTGCCTGACTCTCGATGTCATGATAGGACACAGCCCTGCCAAAGATCTAAGTTGCAACTTCTTGATTGGACCCCTACCCCTAAATGAGCTTGTGCCCTTCTACAATAAACCGGATCTGCGTCAACGAACCTGGTCTCCTGTGTCTGAATGCAGCTCTGCTGACACAGTCTCCTCACCAGCCCTGGGGTCCCGGTAGGGATGATCAGTGGCGGCTTCTGTGTGATCCAAGGTGACACCCAGGAGGCAGTGCCCATGTGCTCACAGGCAGTGCCCGTGGGAGCGAAGGAGCGGTGCCCAGAGACAGCACCCAGCACCATAAGAGTGGAGGGGCAGCTGTAGCTGGTGGCGGGCCACAAGAGATCATAACTCTGTAGTTACAGATTCCAAAGAAATATAACTGTATCGAATGCCTGATGAAGAATCCAGAAGAATGATTTTTTAAAAGCTCAGTGAGATTTAAAAGAATATAAATATAGTTATTTTAGGCAAAGAAGACAACAGGGAATATTAATGAGAAATTCAGCAAAGAGATAGAGATTTGGAAAAACAACCAAACACAAATCTTAGAAAGGAATAGCTAAGTATGCCAAATAAAAAAATCCAATGGATACCAATTGTCTGTTGTGGGTGTTGTGGGTGGAAAGAATGCAAGAGCTGACAAATGAGCTGCAAAATGCAGAATTCTGGACATGACATGGCTGTGGCACATATCGGCTCATAGCATCTGTGGTTACTGGCACAAGACCTGCACAAGATCAAGCCAGTCAAAATTCTAGCATGAATTGAGGTGGGCCCTCTGAGGCTCCATGTGCATATGGGCAGCATTTATTTTACTTAGGAAGTTATTAATAACAAAAACAAAACAGAACATGAAGCTGACAGGGCAAGGGGGTGGGAGGCGCTAGGGGGAGTAGGAGGGAGGTAATGGTGGATGAATCAAAATACATTGTATGAAAATTTCAAAGAATAAAAATATTTTTTAAAAAGAAAGAGAGGTCTAATGTCTGGGAAGTGTAATTCCTTGAATGTTTGAAGAAATATACTGATCATTTTAATCTTTGGTTATACTTTCCTTTGGGGTGTTTAAAAGAATGCATTTGGCCCAAATAAACCAATTTATTTTTACTCTTAAGGTTGTTTGAGGATCTAGTCCTTAGGGGTTACATGGACTTGGGAGGAGCCCCTGGCTCCTTAGGCCTTCCTTTTACCAATTCCATCTATGTAAGGATGAGTCAGAAGCCTTGCTGGGATGTAGTTTTGCTTGGAAGCTTTGAGGAAATGTTTTCTCTGTGTTGACTCTCCCCTTTGCAGACTGGAGACTAATTCAAGTCCATCTGGTGGGGTCTCCATGGCCTCCCTGAACAAGAGGACAGGTGACTCACCACAGTTACAGGACATTTCCCCACAGTCCCCTGGGATTCAGTTGACCTTGGAAGGCAAGGAGCAAAAAATTGTCCCTTTAAGTCCCTTCTAACAAGATTAGTATAGGTCTCAAAGTATGGATATTAAACACCCAAGAAGGTTAGTGTCACCAGTCCGGTACTTTTAATTACTATGTGCTATGTAGATAAAGCTTGGACAAAAACCAAACATTCTTTTTTTTCTTTCTTTGATTTATTTATTTATTATTTTTATGGGGCTTTTGGCTACTCTAACATTCCCCCCTCTGAAGATTTATCCCTAAAATCTTTTAAGAATTAGATACAAGCTCCCAAATACTTTAGACATTTTTGCATTTTTGGCTTTTGGAACAGAGTATGTTGCTAACAGGCCCAAAGACATTTTGACTTTTAGCCAAGAAACTAGCTACTTTTCTTTGGGGTCTTTCTACCCAAACTGCCTAGCCAATTCCTACCTCCTATTCTTATCACACCATCCTCTGAAGAAGTTACCCAAATTGCCAATAGGGAATCAGGATGCAGATTGCCCTGGCTTCTTCCATGCTGAATAGGGATGCAATGTGAGGCAATTAGAGTACCCCTTCAGTGGGTCTATCTAAAAGACTCCCAAATTGCATAACTCTTATCTTTGGGGGGAAAAGAAACCTTGAATTGTGACTAGGCAATGTGAAGGAGGAGTAAAGGCAAGAGTAATTAGCGTTATAAGTTCTAGACAGGGAACTAGAAAAAAGTCAGAACAGGGCAATTTTCAAATGTTCATATG
>NW_008357637.1:8519785-8522113 GCF_000622305.1 Nannospalax galili | reverse complement strand
TAGCATTAACAAATAAATTTTCCATCTGTTGTGAGAATTCTTTTCCTGGGGATGCTAAGCAACACTTACTCCCTTTCAAGGTTCTAGTGTCCAGCCAATGTTTCATTAAAATTTTACTGGAAACAAATGATTTTACTGAGCTTAATTACCAAGATTACTGAGGGGTTGCTGAGGTGTATGTATGACCTGAGGGTGTGCACACTGGAATGCCCTTACCCAGCATGCATCATGCCTTCTCTTCCTAGCCTTCCCCAGATTGTATACTTCAGCCCTCCCCAAATCTAGGAGACCATGTGTGATTAGGGCCAAATTATATACAGTTGGCTGGGAAGAGTGGGCAAATAATCTGGTGAGGGTCCAATGACCCTGCATGGCCCTCCTTTAATGAATGAGCACAACCATCAACGAGCCCAATTGTGATGATGTTTAGCGATCAGGCTCAGCTGAAGTCGGGATGATGGTAGTTATTTCATGCAGAAGGGACTGCTGTATAGCATCATCTTATTAAAAGGACCTGGAATTCAAAAGGATTTGGTGCTAGGATCCACATATGAGGGAGAACATACGTCGAACCAAACATTCTTAAACTTTACTAGACATAGAAATCAGCCCTGTCATCACCATATTTTGGCCAGGTAAGGCTCGTTTCAGACTTCTAGCCTCTCACAATTAGACTACGACAAATATCTGTTGTTTTAAGCTATATATATATTCACTTATAAGGCTTTGGTGCTTGGATCCACAAATGAGGGAGAACATATGTCTTTTGTTTTTCTGAGTCTGTGTTACTTCACTTAGTATAACAGTTTCCAGTTCCAGCCATTTATCTGCAAATTTCAATGGTTTTTTTTTTGTTTTTGTTTTTGTTTTTTTTTTTTTTTGGCCTTTTTGAGACAGGATCTCTCTGTAGCTCCAGCTGACCTGGAACTCACTATTTAGACCAGGCCGGCCTTGAACTCACAGAGATCTGCCTGCTTCTGCCTCCTGAGTGCTGGAATTAAAGGCATGCACCACCACACCCTGCTATTTCATCTTTCTTTACTGTTGAGTAGAACTCCATTGTATAAATGAACCACATTTTCGTTAACCACTCATCAGCTGAAGGGCACTTAGGTTGCTTCCATCTCTTAGCTATTGTGAAAAGATCAGCAACAAACATGGTTGTACAAGTATCTCTGCAATAGGATGAGTCCTTTGGGTATATGCCAAGGAGTGGGACAACCAGGTCATATGGTAGGTTCATTCATAGTTTTTCAAGGGTTCTCCACACTGCTTTCCATAGGGGTTATATGAGTTTGCAATCTCAGAAGCAATGAACGAATGTTCCTCTTTCTCCACACCCTCTCCAACATTTGGTATCATTTGTTCTCTTGATATTAGCCAGTCTGACTGGGGTAAGATGAAATCTTAAAGTAATTTTAATTTCCATAATTATTAATGATGTTCAACACTTTTTAAGATGTTTCTTAGCCATCTTTATTTCTTCTTTTGAGAACTCTCTGCTTAGATCTTTAGCCCATATTTTAATTGGGTCATTTGTTTTCTTGATTCTTTGTTTTTTTGAATCCTTTATATATTCTGGATGTTAAAACTCTGTCAGATGTGTCTCTGCTGAGATTTTTTTTTAACCACTCTGTGGGTTTTTTTCTTCACTTTCTTGATTCTTTTGCTGTACAGAAGCTTTTTTAGTTTAATGAGGTCCCACTTGTTGATTGTTGATTTAATTCCTGACCAGCTGGTGTCAGATTTAGAAAGTCCTTTCCTACACCTATAGCTTGTAGATTACTGCTAATGTTTTCTTCTAACCATTTCAGGGGTTCAAGTTTCACCTTGAGGTCTTTGATCCATTTGGAGTTGACTTTGGTGCAAGGTGAAAGATAAGGATCTAGTTTCATTCTTTTATAGATGGCAATCTAGTTTTGCCAGCACCATTTTCTGAAGATGCTGTCTATTCTCCATTGTCATGGCACCTTTGTCAAATATCAGGTGGCTGAAATCGCATGTTTGGATCTTCAATTATATTCCATCGATCTATATGCCAGGACCATGCTGTTTTTATGACTATAGCTTTGTAGTGTAGTTTGAGATTTGTTATAAAGCCCCCCGCCCCCCAGCATTGTGCTCAGGGTTGCTTTGGCTATCTGGCATCTTTTGTGCTGCCTTACAAATTTAAGGATTTTTTTTTTCTAATTTTGTGAAGTATGTCCTGGGGATTTTGATTGGGATTGCATTGAATCTATATATTGCTTTTGGTAGGATGGTTATTTTCACAGTATTAATTCTTCCAGTCCATGAGCATGGGAGGTCCTTCCATCTTCTGGTGTCTTC
>NW_008357637.1:8445757-8519522 GCF_000622305.1 Nannospalax galili | reverse complement strand
TTGAGGCTATTGTGAATGGGAGGGTTTCCCTGTACTGTTTCTCTGATTGCTTGCTATTGGTACATAGAAAGGCTACTGATTTTTGTAGACGAATTTTGTAACCTGCCACTTTACTGAAAGTGTTAATCAGTTATAGGTGTTTTCTGGTAGAATTTTTGGGATCTCTTAGGTATAGTATCATATCATCTGCAAAAAAAGGAAAATTTGACCTCTTCTTTTCCAATTAGTATTCCTTTAATTTCCTTCTCTTGTTTCATTGCTATAGCAAGAGTTTTAGCACTATATTGAAAAGGAGTGGAGATAGTGGACATCCTTTTCTGTTCCTGATTTTAATGGGAATTCTTCCAGCTTTCTTTTTTTCCATTTAGAATGATGTTGGCTGTGGGTTTGTTGTATATGGCTTTAATTATGTTGAGGTATGTTCCCTTCAGTCCAATTCCCTTTAGGATTTTTATCATGAATGCATGTTGAATTTTGTCAAAGGCCTTTTCTGCATTTTATTGAGATGACCCTGTTTGTTTGTTTGTTTTGTTTTGTTTTTTTGTCTTTGAGTCCATTTATATGATTTAGGACTTATGATGTTTATTGACTTGCATATATTGGACCATCCCTGCATCTCTGGAATAAAGCCTACTTGATCATGGTGGATGATCTTTTTGATGTATGTCTGTATGCAGTTTGCAAGTATTTTGTTGAGAATTTTTGCATCTATGTTCATTAAGGATATGGGTCTATAGTTTTCTTTTTTGGTTGTATCTTTACCTGGTTTTGGTATTAGAGTGATGCTGGCTTCATAGAAGCAACTTGGGAGTTCTCCCTCTATATCTTTTTGAATAATTTAAGTAGTATTGGTTGCAGATTTATTTGTGCTCTTTGTCATTTTTTAATGTAGGCACTTAGAGCTATAAACTTTCCTCTTAGGACTACCTTTAAAGTGTCCCAGAGGTTTTGTTGTATTGTATTATCCTTTTTGTTTAATTCCAGGAATACTTTTATTTCTTTCTTAATTTCTTCTTTGACACATTCATCACTCAGTAGTGTGTTGTTTAATCTCACTGAGTTTATGTAGTTACTAGGGCTTCTTTTGGTGTTGATTTTAAGCTTTAATGCATTGCGTTCTGCTAGAATGCATGGAATTATTTAAATTGTGAGGGGTGCTATTTGAAGTTTGTTTAGTGCCACAGCATGTGGTCAATCTTCCAGAAATTTCCATGGGGTACTGAATAGAAAGTACATTCTTTGATGCTTAGGTAGAATATTCAGTAGATGTCTGTTAGGTCCCTTTGATGTATGGTATCATTTAATTCAGATGCCTATTTATACTTTGTCTGGTTGACCTGACTAATGGAGATAGTGGGGTATTGATGTCCCCTACTATTACAGAGTTGGGGTTAATATGTGTCTTAAAGTCCTGGAGTGTTGCTTTTATGAATTTGGGTGTACCAGAGTTTTGTGCATATATGGTCATTGTTGTAATATCTTCTTGGTTAATTGTTCCTTTGATCAGAATGAAGTACCCCTTTTAGTTCTTCTGATTAGTTTTAGTTTGAAGTCTATTTTGTCAGATATTAGAATTACAACCCCTGCTTGTTTCTTAGTGCCATTTACTTGGAATATTCTTTTCTATCCTTTCACCTTAAGGTAGTGCCTGTCCTTGAGGGTGAGATGGGTTTCTTGCAAACAACAAAAGGATGGATTTTGTTTGTTAATCCATTCAAGTAGCCTGAGTCTTTTGATTGGGGAATTCAGTCCATTGCTATTTAAAGTTATTATTCGAAGATGTGTATTGGTTGCCATCATTTTGATTACTGAGTACATTCTTTGTCTAATTTTGTGTTTTCACAATTATACCTTCATTTACTTTCTTACTGTTGGCCCTGGGGTAGAGTTGTTCCTTTCTCCATTCTTTGTATTGCTTCAAGTATTCTTTAAAGGCCCGGTTTTGCGGAAATGTATTCTTTCAGCCTATTTATGTTGTGGAAGATTTTTCTTTCCCATTCAACTATAAGAGACATTTTTGCTGGGCAAAGTATTATGGGTTGGCATCTATGGTCATTTAGAACTGGGAATACTTTGGTCTAGGCTCTTCTGGCTTTCATAGTTTGCATTGATAAGTCAGCTGTAATTCTGATGGGTTTTCCTTTATATGTGAGTTGTTGTTTTTCTTTTGCAGCTCTCAGTATTCTTTCTTCATTCTGTACATTTAGTGTTTTTACTAGTGGTTTTATGCCATGGGGAGTTTCTTTTCTGGTCCTGTCTTTTGGTGTTCTATGTGCGTCTTGTATTTGTATGGGCATGTCCTTCCTTAATTTGGGGGAATTCTCTTCTACAATCCTGTTTAAGATATGGTCAATACCATTAACTTGAAATTCTTCTCCTTCGTCTATGCCTATGATGTGTAGATTTGGTCTTTTCATGCTGTCCCACATTTCCTTCATGTTCCATTCCTGTGTTTTTAAATTTTTTCATAATCTTTGCTTGAGGGGTTCAATTCTTCACCTTTAGCCTCCAGTCTTGATCTTCTGTTTTCCATTTCATTCATTCTATTGGTGAGGCTTTCTCCTGTTGTTTCTAATTGGTTTATTGAGTTTTTCACTTTCTTCATTTCATTCTGAGTTTTCTTCAATATTTCTCTTTTGTGAATTCAGTCAGAAGTTCATCCTTATCTTCTTTTAGTTTTTTTGTTTGTGTGTTCTTTAAATTCATTGACTTCTTTGATCATGTTTATGATTGTTCTTTTAAATTCTGCGCCCTGAGTTTCTCTAGGGGATTTTCCTTGTAGAAATCTGCTATAGGACTGGTTGGAGTTTTGTGGAAACATACTGTTTTTGTTTTCCATATTATTATTTTTCTGTTGTGATTTTGGCATGTGGATTTCTTTTTCTGTTTGTGATTCTGGTATGAAACTCAAGCCTTCTGCTTCTGTTTGTATTGTTACAGAATTTGGGACCGCTGGGAAATACTACCCAGGTTCAAAAAGTTCTGAATCAGCGGAATCTATTTAGCTAGCCAATTTAGGGAGTGTTGCCCTAACTGGAAGGACCTGGGAGCTTTTTAAATGTAAAGTCCAAAAGGCAAAGTCCTTGATACAAGATCTGGGCCTTAACAATTTTATTGGAATTAAAAAAAAAAATCCTCAAGGGGGCAGGCAAGCTGGTAATCTTGGCAGCTGCCTTGAGGAGGAGAATGGAGGGGGGAAGAAAAGAAAGCCATGAAGCCATGAAGGTTTATAGCTTGCATGGGGGTCAAACACGTGGCTGGGAGAAGGAAACTTTAGAGAAAGTAAAGAAATGCAAGATGCTAGGGGCAGCCCAAAGCCTTAAAGAAAGCATATTTAGAAAAGGGATATGGAGAAGAAAGGATTACACTTCTCTGAAGAATTCAGAGAAACGGGAAAACTTACAGACTACATGGCTGTCTGGAAGTTCTGCAGAGTTCTGCACTGAAAGGTAGATTCCAGGCAGGAAAAGTTCACCATCTCATTAAAATACCAGGTATTCTGCTCATATATTTAGCATAACCCGCCTTCCTAGGGGTGGTCCTATGACCAGATGATTGACCAGTTAAACTTACACAAAATGGCGGAACTTGAGGGTATTACAATATTTTGGTGTGCCTTGGTTGTTTTCTTATTGGGTATGTACAGCTAGTTGGTCTAGGTTTTGGGTTCTCTCAGATTTTATTTTAGAGGGAACTGATGACTTCAGTTCAGCTATGCAGGAGCTCCCACAGAGGCCCAAGTCAGGCTCCAGTCAGGTACACTCAGGCTTCCTTCTAATGTCTAGGCTCCTACTAGAGGACAGTCACAGGACAATTTGTTGTTTGCTAAGGGGAAGCCAGGATTTAGGCAGTCTCAGGCAGGCTGCTAAGAATCTCAGCCCCTACTATAGGGCAGAGAAGTCTAGCCCTGACAAGTGGGAGGGGCCACGCATGGTCCCAATGTAGGGGGTTGAGCACAGCGCCATTTGGGGAAACTCACCACCAGGAGGAGGTCGGATCCAGGTACTTCCAGGCAGTCTTCTAAGATCTGGGACCCTACTGTAGAGCAGAGAGGTCTTGCCCTGGTGAAGTGGGCGGGGCTACACGTGGTCCCACTACAGACGGCTGGGCAGAGCGTAATTTGGGGAAGCGCATCATCAATGGCCGGAGGCTGGATCCAGGCACTCTCAGGTGATCTGCTAAGGCTTCAGACCCTACTGTCGAATTTTTGTAAACTTTTGAAACTTCCTCCTGTTGGCTAGAAAAATTATTGATTCCTCATCCTTATGGCTACTCAAATCTACTGAGGAGCCAGTATCATTAATGTAAAATAGCAATTTGGAGATAGGGGTAGGTTTAAATCCTAGCTCACACTGCTTTTGTTATATGTAAAGTGTGGGTAATTATACCCATTTAGATTTGTCAAGATTTGTCTCAGATGCTAACAATTAAAACTAAAGCATCTAGGCCTGGGGCTTAAGCACAATGGTAAAGCTCTTGCTGAGCCTGTGAATTTGATCTCTGGTCTCTCAAAACAAACCAACAACCTAAGAAGTTCTAATATAGTGCTGTCCCAATCCATTTTGCCTTGCTTTAACAATACATTAAGGACTGTGTGACTTACTTGCTTTGTGGTACTGGGGGTGGAGCCCGAGACCTCCCATCTGCCAGGCAAATGCATTTTTTTTTTTTCCCCAACTAAGTTATACCGTCAGTCCCAAGATTTTTAAAATTTTTATTCTTATTGTTTTGAGACAGGGTCTTTGTGGATGGCCTCGAACTTGCTATGTAGCTAAAGATGACCCTGAATTTCTGATCCTCCTCTACCTTCTGAGTGCTAGGATTCTAGGCCTGTGGCACCGTACCAGGTTTATGTGGTATTGGAATTAAACTTAAAACTTCACACATGCTAGGTAAGCACTTTATCAACTGAGCTACATTTCCAGCCAAGACTAGGTAATGAAAAGAAATGTATGTTGACAGTTCTGGAGCTAGGGATGCCTACCAGCACCTGCATCTAGCAAGTCCCTCCATGCTGCCTTGGTGACCTTGCAGGGACAGATGTAAGAGCAAGCAAGGGCCAGCTTGCTTTAACAACAACCCACTCTGTGATAACTAGCCATCTCCTCAGGCTCTACCTTCCTGACCGATCATATCTTCAAGCCCTCAACTCTAAATACTGTTACAATAGAAATTATATTACCATATGAATTTTTGGAGGGAACATTCAAACTACAGTCTTAACCTTAGGCAATTTCATGAACTCAGCTAGACTGTGGAAAACGTCATTTTTCTGTGAATAAGTTTTAAAAAAACACACCCTTAAAATATTCCATTAAATACCATTACACTATATTGGGTTAAATTGTGATGAATTATGAAGAAATGCTTTGAACTCTCAGGACTGATCCTCTGAACCTGAACCCTTTTTTTTTCAGCTGCAAAAAAAAAAAAAAAAAAAGAAAAAGAAAGAAAGTGTAGTCAAGCTTAACAAATTATATATAGAGTCTATTTAGAGCATACTTGTCTAGGTGTCACTTAAGAGGGAAATGGACAAAATCCAAAGACTGGGGCAGACCTATGCCAAGACACAGGGTGTGACATTAAAAGAATGGTGCAGAACCAGAATTGTAGGAGGGCTAACAGCAAGACTTCTCGGCCATTAAGGAAGAATGTTTTGGACAACTGCAGAGATTTCTCAAAAATAACTGGGACATTCTGGTAGAGGGAATATTAATGACATAAATATAAAGATACTTTATGTACTCAGGAAAGGGAGAAAAATTGAGAAGTCTTAAAGTACAATTTTAAAGACAGTAACCAAAATCCAATGGCATAGCATGAAGAAAAGCCCAAGAGATGCAGTGGAGAGTTAAGCAATTGCGTGTGTGTGTGTGTGGGGGGGTTCCTTCGGCAACTGATATTCTTTGAGAGAAAAGTTCTCATCTATTTCCCTCCTGAATTTCTACAGATAAGGACCTGAGTTTGAAGGGTGGTTTAACATGCTGAGACGTTAGTTTGGTAAGCTTTGAACATGATGGACAATTTCAGGAACTAGGGGAGAGCATCACTTAGCTTAGAGCACTTGTATTGATAACTTACTAGGGAATGGAGGGCTTCTTGAAAAGGATGTAATTCTATGTTTTTCACTCCTGCACCCCATGAAACCATTGTTCAAAGGAGAGAATATAGGTCTCTGAGCTGAGCCTGTGCTGAACAGCAGACTGGCTTGCAGGCAAACAGCAGTCCCATCACAAGGATGTTTGGCCAAGCTGCTGGTAGATGGGTCTCTGCAGTTATCAACCCACTCACTTCCTTTAATATTCAGCCCAGGTCATCTGAAGGCTTTCCCTCTGGGCAAACGAACTGTTCACTGTTCAACTGTGACACAAGTTCAACCGTTTATCTTGGTGTGTCATTTAATTTTGTATGCTAAACATAAACCAAGAAACCGCTACCTACAAATCAATAATAGCTCAATGAAAATGGCTATATTAGAGCACTTATGGGTATGTTTTAGGTCAGTTCAACAAGGGAACTTATGGTAACTATGATCACTGGCCTATTCAGCTTTATACACCCACGAGTCATCTGAGAGGAAAGCCTTGATTTGAGGAATCTAGATCCAAAATCGGCCTGTGGGGGATTGTCTTATTAATTGATGTAGGTAGGTCCACTCTGGGAAGCACCATCTCTAGATAAGTGGTTCAGAGTTGTAGAAGAAAAGTATCTAAGCATGAACCTAGGCACAAACCAGGAAATAAGCCAGCACACAGCATTCTTCCTGTCAGGGTCCTTCCCTAACTTCCCTCAGTGATGGACTAGGACCTGAAGTGTATGATGAAACAAACCCTTTCCTCCACTAAGTTGCTTTTGGTCAGTGTTTTATCACTTCAATAGAAATCAAACTAGAATAATCATGAACTACACAAATGGAAGTTTAGTGTGCTGTGCCTTTCTACTGATTTTCAATTTGCTTCCCCATTATTACCTACAGCAAGGTGGGAGGGGGCATCTCTTTGTTGTCTCATTGTTTTCACATCTTTCTTTTTCCTTTCTCCTTCCCTTCCTTCATCCTTCTAGGCCAAGACACTTTGCATGTATCAAGAAAACAGCACAAGGAAGACAATTTTTCTGGGCTCTAGCCACCCACATCAAAGTGTCTGCTCAGTGTAATCCCAAGAAATTATCCATAAAAAGTGACACTGTAAGGTCCTCATATTTCTGTGATTAGACAGTGTCAGGATGAGTCTGGGTACCACACCAGAAATGCACACTGGGCCAGACTGTTGAAAGCCCCTGGGGCAATTGTTGTGTTCCAGGAAGGTTGGAATACTTTGAAATAGCTGGGCATGGGCATGTAAATCTCAAATCCCAGCAACTGGAAGACTGATACAGGCTTGTAAGTTCCAGGCCAGCCTGGGCTACATAGAGAGACTTGTCTATAAAAATAAACAAAGAAAAGGAAGAAGCTGAGACACGGGAGGAAACTGGTTTGGACACCAGTAGGTACTTGCTTTGATCTATCTGAAAGTGTTTTTCTTCCCCCAATTAATTAAGAAATTAATTGACTTGGAGGTCAAGACTGATAAATACTTGCTTTTAATGTATGTATAGGCTAAAACAGGATACACTATCTCTGGTTTATCAGAAGTGGTTCTACTAGTGACAGGAAATATTCTCCACAAAAACCCAGTTTCCAAAGAACAACTTTTGGATAAATATAAACTCATCCCTAGGACTTGTGTAAGAGACCAGAGAAAAAAAACAAAACAAAATGAAACAAAAAACTTTCCTTGAAGTGATTTTGAGTTTCCTGCAGCCTTCATAGACTTTAGTTTTACTTACATACCCCAGAAACATGGAAAACTGAAGCAAGATGTTTAAGTCTTTCCATATAAACAAGTTAACAATTCAGGAAAAGATCAAATGTGCTAATATTTGACTTGAATGCATAGTTAGGACATGAAAAGGCCTGGAAATACAGTGTAAGCATTCAGTCTTCTCTCCGTATTGTAGCTGAAGTTTCTTGCTGGAGATAAAAACATGCAACTTGGTAATTTCAGTCAACATAATACTATAGAAAAGTCACCAGAACATAATACACAAAACCTGAATCTCTTTACGTAATTTGTCTAAAATCCTTTGAGCATCCTGCACTGTTGCAAAGGTAACATTCTTATACATGGCATTCATTGAGGAGCAAGATTTTATTTTGAAGTGGTACAGATTAGGCAATTCTTTTTGTGTATGTGAAGAATTACCTTTGTTTGGAAATCTAACTGTATACTGTTTTCCTGTGGAAAGTTGATTGACATTCTATTTGAAGCATATTTTTTTTTTCAAACTCAAGTTGACTATCCATCTAACAATACTTGACCACCATCTTTACACCTTCATTTATAAGCACAGTAATTTTATGTTGGAGTTTTTTCAAACAGCAATTTGTAAAATGTATCCTTTTTAGGGAAGAAGCAGACCTGGGTAAAGATGAGGCTGCTAACTTTGCTATGAAATTGTCTACTGGGACATCAGGAGTGGGCTTTGTGGGAGGAAGCCCCTTCATCTTTCCTACCAGCCAGGACCCTCTCAATCCATGGAGCACTCCCCTTAGACACCCAGACCAGTTCTGGAGGGGAGGCAGGGATAGATCTGAACTTTGAGGGTCAGCTTCTGGCTGCATGAGAGTGTCTCCAAGAGTGCACATGAATGGTCTCTAACATCCATCTTGTCTTTTAGGTTTCAGAGTTCTGCACTCACTACTCTGTCTCATTGTAGAGCTGGTTTTGGGCAGAAGCCAAAGTGACAGAGTGGCAGAGTGAGCCAGAAGTCATTGAATTCTAAATTCGTGTGTGCATGTGTGTGTGTGTGTGTGTGTGTGTGTGTGTGTGTGTGTGTATATACAGTTTGTAATGCTGGGGATAGCCCAGGGCCTTGCATGTACCAGGTAGGTATTCTACCACTGAGACACATCCCAGATCTTGGTTTTGGTTCTTGAGTGACCTTCTTACTAACACCTGAATGCTACTGCCCTAGAACTTCAAAGAACTTATGTTGGGGCAGGGATAAGAAGTGGGGACAAGCCCATACATCCCCCTTGTGCCTTGGAAGGTCTGTTACTATGTGCTTGCTTGGTCCAGGTCCTAGATCTACTCAGAATCTTCAGAGGGCAACTCTAAACAAACATCCAAATGATTCTATGGTCCACCTGGGATCCATCCACATGCCCAGTAGGAGCATGTACCTGTACCACTCAGGAGAATGGACTTCTCTTTGCTAGATTTTAATTCTTTTACTTATTCTTTTGTTTTCATCAGCATTTATTGCAAATCATGCTGTACTTGCTGGGTTTGGAAGGACAAACTTTTTATCTCAGCACCCAGGAGGCAGAGACAAGTAGATATCTATGGGTTCCAGGCCAGTCAGAGCTACACAGTGAGATCCTGTCTCAAAAGACCATGCTGTTTGATTACTTCTGGCAAGTTTTATCCTTTCCATTTATAGAATCAGGGGTTTCAGAACAACAGAAATAAGCTTTGAGTCTCCACAGTGGCAAGTTCACTAGGCTCCAAAACTTCCTTTTCAATGTAGGCTTAGCAGCTTTGTTTCCAGATAAGGAGTGGTGGCCTTAGAAGACACAAGAAGCAGCCTGCTTGAGCACTGGAAGCTTCAAATGTTTGTGATCACAGCAGAGGGACTGTTGACTATGCATGGTACATTTCAAAAGACTGGAAGAACAGACTTTGAAGTTTTCACCATCAAGAGATGATCAGTGTTTGAGGACACAGATCTGTTTAACCTGATTTAAACATTAAACAATGTATACAGGTATCAAAAACATCACTAGGTACCCCACTCATGCACAATTTCATGTTTTGCATAAGTAAAATAAGTTTAATTTTTTAAATGTTTATTATGTGAATGTAGAGGCTGAAGTGAATAATAAGCAGCTCAGCAGAAACTTCTCCAACATCACCATTATCATCATCATCATCTTCTCAAGAGCAGCCAATCTGGATTCCCACAAATTTGTTGGCAAGTCTCTCATTACAGAGTGGAGGAAAATGATTTCAAAGGTTTCCTCTGTCCGCAGTGGAGGAAAATGATTTCAAAGGTTTCCTCTGTCCGCAGTGGAAGAAAATGATTTCAAGGGTTTCCTCTGTATCCTAAGCCAGTCTAATGTTAACTCTGGGCTCCCAAAGCATGAAAACTCCTTTAACTTACACAGCCATTTTGTATAAAAAAGTTTTCTAAGCAAATCTACAATTCTTGCTGGGCTACCAGAACTAGAATTTAGTGTGGCCTTCTTTCTCTTGTAATGTTTAACTACTTGATGCTTGACTTAGGGGCAAAAGATGGGTGAGCTGGCAGATACCTGTATGCACACAGCCTTGTAGGAGGATCCCATACAGTATAAATACAAGAAAATACTCACAGTTTAAGAAAAAAAAAAGCAGACCAATAATTGCCTCTGGATGGTTATGGAAAATTACTCAGGGCTGGGGAAACTTCTGGTGGTGGTGGTATGACTGTGGTATCAAGGACTGGCTACAAAGTGAACATGTAGCAAGTGTTGTTCAACTGTGACAATTAGGTAGCAGGTATATCTTAAGGTTTAAATTAAAGCATAGCAACTACTTTAATTCCTAAAGACCTCGAGATGAAAAATTAAGGGACAGTAGATGCCTAAATCAGTAATTTCAGCATAATAATCCTCTTTAACAGCACAAGTTCAGCTGCTTAGTTTATTATCTAAAGGAGTTAGAAGCAGGTGGAACCCAAAACTCATCATTCTTTTGTATTCAGCTTATATTTTAGAAGGTAGGCATGACCAGAGACAAAATTTATAGAAAATACGAACTTTTTGTTTTTTCTTTTTAAATATTTTATTTATTATTATTTTATGTGTATTAGTGTATTGCCTGCATGTATGTAAGTGTACCCATGTCTTGCAATGCCTGTGAAAGTCAGAAGAGGGTGTCTCATTCCCCTGGAATTATGGATGGTTGTGAGTCTCCACTCCAATGCTGGGAAGCAAGCTCAGGTCCTCTGCAAGAGCAGCCAGTGCTCTTAACTGCTGAGCCATCTCTCCAGCCCCATTTTTGTTATTTTTTCAAAGTAACTAATAATATGTATTTACAAATAAATTTTAATTCATGAAGAATTAACAGTTTTCAACAGCAGAGTAAATGACTCATTTCTAATATTGAATGACTAAAACTGCACATAAATACTGCATACTTCACAACACTTAATGACACAGTGCAAAATAACACACATGTGTATCCATGCCCTTCACTATGTTAGGACCAAGTCAGATGTCTTGAAAAACAATGGATGTGTATGATGCTAAGTGCTCTTCCACTGAGACACCTGTAAATTGCCTGTACCATGGAGCATTAATAGCTTACGATGTTGGGCATGTTGGTTCATCATAGCAATCTTCAAGGAACTCATTCTTTACGTTTCAGTTTGGAAGAATTAAAGCCAAATACTCCTTATAAAATTTGCCATTCTCTTTCTAAGAGCACAGGCTGCAATAACAGACATATGACCTTGAAATGATGTTAAAATTTCTATTTAAGACAAAGAGTCAAGGCCAGGTGTGGTGGAGCACGCCTTTTATCCCATCACTGAGGAGGTAGAGGCAGGCAGATCTCTGTGCTTGAGGCCAGCTGGTCTATACAGAGAGTTCTAGACACCTAGAGTTACACAGTCTCAAAAAGGGGGAAGAAAGGAAAGAAAGATTCATGGACAGTACAGCTTAAAAGTATAAATTTTACAAGAAAGGCTCAAGGGTAGAATTAGCGTGATGTGGTGTATTTCCCAAAATCCATGAAATTCTTTGCAAAAACAAAACAAACCAATACTTTAAGTTCCACATACACACTTTTTTCCTGTATTTCCCCCCAAAGAACATTTCTAGAGCACAAAATAGATTCATAATGGTTTAATTAGATACATATTATATATCCTGAACATAATTGCTCTCATAGAAATAAACTAATATTTTGTACACAAACTTTATTTACTGTGCCACATTCATAATATACTGAGCCAAGTGCAAATATGTATTACACCCCCTGGTGTGTGGAGCACTGCTCCCACAAACACTTCATTATTTAGGATGACAGAGAACAAGATTAGACAAGATGGATAATTAAAACCCACAAGTAATAACAAAAATGTCCTTTCGACGATTATGGTAATAAACTCGTCTCTGGCCACAGCTGCAATCAACATTAAGCAAAACAGGTTTAATCAGGTTTTCTTCCCTAGCATCCCATCTCTTCTCCAATGGGACAAGATCTAATGATTGGTTAGTGGTCATGTGGAAAAGCATGGGACCACAGTAGTTAAGAAGGGCAAAAGGTTTGGAAGATTGACAAGGTGGCATCCTTTGTACCAACGACCCCTTGGTTTCCTCTACCCAGAAAAATCTATTTGGTGCCTGCCCTCACACCACCTAACATGTACCATTAAAAGGTATCTTAAGTGAAGTTTATTTTCTGCCTGGAGATTATAGAGACAGTGTTTTTAAGTAATCCATGAAAAGTAATAACAAAAATAACAAGAACAACAAAATATCAGCAATACTGGAGAGTAAATTTGCACCTTGGTAGCAGCATTCAAAATAAAAATAATTCATTTTTGGTGCACCTCTGGAAACGCTGGTGTGTGTCACTGATCAGTTCAGTCTGGACAATCCACAAGGTCATTGCTGTTTACTACTGCTTTCTTGAATGACTGTCTAACTTGAGGGACAGGAGCTTGAAAATAAAGCATGAGGGAACATCAAGCCCTCCTCTGTTCCAGATCATTTTTAAGGGAAAACAAATTAGAAAGTACCCAGAAATATAAAGGTTTATATAAAATTCCAAAGAATATATCACATTTTATCAAGATAATAAGCTGCCATTCTACTGTTTTGCAATTTAGTTTCAATAGCCCAAATATTATATAAATGAAAATTCCAACAGGGTAAGCCTCATAACTTTATAACTACGTGACTTGAAAGAGGGATGAGGCCTTTACACCAAGCCAGTGTTCCATGGGGAAGATGAGTGACTTGGAGTCACAGGAGAATCTAAAGCCTATCTGATGACTTGATGGGCATAATCAGGGACTCTGAATCTCAAAACAGATTCAAAATATGAACCTTATACAATGCAACTGTAATTAATATGGCATTTTTCTCATTTTCATCTTGAAATCTTAAAGAGTTCCAGTGAGACCTACCATCACTTACACTGCTCATATTTGTAATCTAAGCTATCTAGTCAAGGTCTTGCCTACTATTTTTTCCTTATTTCTTGGTAAGCTTTTCTCTACTATATAGGCTAGGGTAGTAGTTGCTTCCCTGATGGGTCCTGAGTCTTCTGCCAGTTCTTTGACTGGTAGGGTATCTTCTGCTCACCTCACTTTCCCACTTTCTCCTTGGAATCTTTTCTTTTAGGCTATTGTGAGGCTGTTCAGGGAAATGCTAGCAAGTACAGATGAGACCCATTTTAAATAGAATTTTTAGCTTTACCAATTAGAGGAGAAACAACTTATATGAAAAAGTCAATAGGATTCTAATTGAGTTCTAATTAAAATTAGACATAATTGAAGTGCAGACAAACAAGTATCAAGATGAATGAAAAAAACAGTTCATGAAAAGGGTTACTTTACAACTGCAGGACAAACCACTTAGATTTCAAACGGGAGCCTAAAGAGCCGAGAACCATAGGGAGAGGGGTTGCTAATGTGGGATGCTTAGCTCTGGAGAGGGCTTACGGAGTTTACTTTGGAACCAAATTCCATCCTAATGAATGCAAGTTGTGTGCGTAGTATATGGACTTAGATGAAAGGAGGGATGAGTTTTACGATAACTAAAATATTGTTACATCTACTGGAAATGTTAGAGTTTTCCTTTATGTTCTTAGCAGTTTTTGGTTTGATGGTGAATTAATCGTTATTGGGAATGCTTTGCTGAGGAGAAATAACACCAAAATCAGTGCTCTTAACAAAATATAAAATGTCACTAACTTTGTTATCAGAGTTTAAAATAACAGTTAAATTCTATGGTAAGAATCTAAGAATAAAAATCTAACTAACAATAAAATATAAGTAATTTTATAATTCACTACAGGCATTTATATAGCCATGTACATGCAGAAACTTAGGAATACCGGTGCAGGACTGCTACAAAACTTTCTGTATACTAGTGAAGGAAAAACAAATCCTGAAGCATTCAAAACATTTTTGCCCTTCCCCCTTTTTAGGATGGATAAAATGCTTTAGCCTAAGTTTTATATCTCTGCCTCTAGCAAGGTAAATGATTAAGATGTAATCATGTATCACGTGGAGTGACTTGACTGAGAAAAAGAAATGCTTTTGCATAAGATCCATTTACATAATGCAAACAAGCTACTGGCATTCTTGCTTTTGTTCTCTGTGGCATCTGAACATCGTCAAGGGGTAGGCATGGGTCAGAGATGTGCTGCCTGGCCTTGTGCTTTACTCAAAAGCAGTGTCTTTATGGTACCACTAAGCTCACATGGAGGAAACTCCAAAGGTTTTTTTTCTTACTTCCTAATACAGTTTTAACACTGATGATGTCCAAATCAAACACAGACTGTGCCAAGTATCAGGGCACAATGTGAGGTTAGATAGAAGAGGAATGGTTTATCATTTGGACACAGGACAGGAACTTAATGAACAACATGAATACAGAGATCTACTTAGTGCATCTTTCCCTTCTTGCCCTGCAGACCCACCATACAGTACTTGACTTATCAAAGGAAAGCATGTGGTTTTCCTTATTTATCCATTTATATTAGCTGAATCAACATTCTGATCCTGAAAGTGAATCATGCCAGGATTCTAAAGATCTGTCTTTCACATACACCTATGAGCACACATTTAGAAAATGGTTTATCTTTGCTTCATTTCTTAAGGCATGAACAATGGCATAAAGATGGAACAGGTTCTGGGAAGTATCATCTGTTTTGACGAGGCTGGCACAAACACACCACATAAAACACACTTAGAGTCTGAACTGACCGACTGCCATGGCCCAGGAGCTCCTAAGGTAAATGGATGGTGCTTTCAGACAACTGACCACACAGGTAGTTTGTATGTCGCATTAAACTCTCTTGACCGCCTTTAAGCACCGAGTACAGTTTATTTTTCTTTACCAGCTCTTCCGACTTTGGATTTTATATTTACCTTCTTTTATTCTGCTTTCTGAAGAGGGCGTGGATTTTATTTATTTATTTTTTTTAAGGAATATGGTTGCAGCAAAACAGAAAGGATCCAAAAGTGGTTAGGAGCCTTGTCTAATGCACTTTTGAAAATCCATTATAAAGATGAATAGAAAAGCAAATGGGAGGTTTTCAGTCGACCCAGAAACCACGCGTAGCTATAAGAAACATAATTGTGCATAGTTATTTATTCATTCAGAGTGCGATATGTTGCCTAGCTCTACGTTTCCAGTTTACCAAAGAACAGGGCTGTCTACTTTGCTAAACCCAGGCTCCTTCCGAAGCTCCCAGTAGGTGTCATTAGAAACCCAGGCTTCTCTTTGATTTGCATCAATAACTTTTCTGTGAAGATATAAAAATCAACGTTAGCCATAAATCATATCAAGGTCACCTGGTGCTTGGATGGTCTAGATTAGCTATACACATGCAATATATGGATATATAAGTCACTTAGTAACCTACTTGCCAACAGGTGATAACTTAGCTATTTTGGGCCAGAAATGAAGTCATTTTTGTTGTCAAATGCTTGAAATAAAAGTAAGGAGGAAAGACTAAGGGCAGCAACATATTACCTCTACCTCTGGACAGGGATAGAAAGGACAGAGCCCTGAGTATAACTACACCAATACTGTAAGGAAGAGCTCTGGCCACTGACTCATAAGAGTTCTTGTTTTCCTTTCAGGGAACAAAGAAACATCAGCAGCTATGAGCTTCTGTGAAGCTCATGTCTGGAGGGCGCACAGAAGACCTTGGAAGGGCACACTGCAGAGCCCTGAAGGGCGAGGCTACATTTCCACCCTAGTTTGGCCATGAGGTCGCAACTCTAAAGGAGAGGATGCTGTCCTGAGCTTTTCTATCTAGGCTCAGGGGGATGACAGATGGATCTGGAAACTACAGATCCATCTGTGTGATGTTTATATAATCCCTCAAATAATCCTCTAGTAATCACCTTTGATCATCCCCACAGTGTGGGACCAAAGCTGAGTAGACACAAGCTCTGTATGAGAAATAAAATTAAATGCTAAGTCATGGTGCCCTTGTGGGCAGAGCCCACCGAGCGCCTGGGTAGAGTGGGAACACATTTCTCCCATTCTAAAGTGTCCAGCTAAAGGACAAAGCCATCTGAGGGAGACCCTCACTGTCACTGTCCACAGAAAGAAAAGACCCATTGAAAAGAATTTGCTTTTATGGTTACCAACTTTTAACAACCACAAAATCTGATTCAATATTTTCAGTGTTCAATGTAAAAATATCCTAATCAGTTTAGTTTTCCCACCTTTAAGTTCCCTGGCCACTCTCAGATGCTTATTTTCTTTTCACCACCATGGCTTGTGACAACCTTCAGCGAAACATGAACTTGCTGGGGGAATGGGTTGACTTACTTAAAAAATTTTGGTATATGTTCAAGGTTGTTCTCCTCCATGTACCGTCGACGAGATCTTTGGAGTTCTTCTACTCGCTGCTTCTCTGCTGCTGCAGCCTCTACATTCCCTTCTTCCAAAAACCTAAGCAGAACACACTTGATAGTTCAATGTTATTGACTTTTAGGAAAAAAAAAAACTCATTGAAATAAATTACAGGCTGGTTGTTATGAACATAACATTTCAAACAGTGGTGACCTTGGCAATGTCCCTTCACCTCTATCCCAGGCCACACTACCTAGCTGTGTTCAACAAATTAATATGGTTTCTGTCCATGTGACTGAATTACTACTTCAGCAATGCAATAGTAGGAGGGCAACGTTCTTGGTTTGGCCTTGAAGCCTTTCTGCGCTTTCTGGGATTTTGCAACCTGACATTTTTCTGGAGAATGGAAGAGTCAAGGGTAAGAATATTATGATCACAAGTTGTGTTCCTTCTACTCAGTGTAGTGTGTGTATGTGTGTGTGTGTGTGTGTGTGTGTGTGTATAAATGTATCCATATACATGTAAAAACAATAAGGAAAGGGACAGGAAATAGAGAGGGTGTGGGGGAATGTGGGAGGAGCTGGAGGGGGACTGGGAGGGATGGAAATGCTGTGAAGTATAATCATGTACAATGTTCACAACGCAACAAAACAAAACAAAACAAAACAAAACAACAAAGAACACTCCAAGTTGTACTGCTTCTTCCACAGCACCAAAAGCATTTGTTAAAAGCTATGGGATGCAGGATGGGTGAGTGGCTGTTCCCCATCTATTTTGAGAACAGATAGAGAGGCAAGGAGCTTTGCTGGTTTTTCAGAGAAAGTAAAAGTGATGAAAAAGAGGGTCATAGCTGGGCTGGTGGCGCACACCTTTAATCCCAGCACTTGGGAGGCAGAGGCAGGGGGATGTCTGTGAGTTCCAGGCCAGCTGGGGCTACAGGAGAGACCCTGTCTCAAAAAGACTCGCCCCTAAAAAAAAAGAAGGTCACATTTGGCGGAAATTACAAAAGGCCATGTGGCAGAAAAGTGAGAAGTGGAATACTGTAATAAAACTGTGAAGGCTTTAAAAACATTCCCAGGCCAGGTATGGTGGCTCACGCCTTTAATCCCAGCAGAGGCAGGTGAATCTCTGAGTTCAAGGCCAGCCTGGTCTACATAGTGAGATCCAGGACAGCTGGGGATTCAGGGAGACCCTGTCTCAAAAAAAGACCAAAAAAACAAACAAACAAAAAAACCCCAACAAAAACAAAAAAACCCCAACAACAACAAAAAAACCATACCCAGAGTTATTTGCCAATGTTCACATCTTGTGGTTGAGATTCGCTTAGTGATAGATTGCTGAACGTGCACAGGAGCCTGGGCTTGACTGCTACCATTGCACGTATATATATATGTACACTCACACATTTACAGTTCAAAACAGGAGCAAAGAAGAGATATAATATGATACATACTATACAGAGGTAATCAATAAAATGTGAATGTCAAATAATGAGATTACATGTTCTAGGGGAAACAGAATTGAAATGCATTTAGTAGCAGAATGTATTGAATTGAATAATATGCAGAACATATAAAAATGATCATTCATTACTAAGGACATTTTAGGAGAAAACACAAAAACCACACATATGTGGGGAACAGGAAACTGATCTTGGATAGAATTCAGATGGCATATAGATTTCTCTGCATTTTGGGTACAAGCTCATATCCTGTGAGAGCTAAGGTACATTGGGTAAACTCTACCTTTTCAAACTCAAATCATTCTGAGTACTCCTGTAACTCCTGACTTGCAGTTTAAATGATACTCCATGTTACAGGGTAGTAGATGTAAGGAGGTAAAAAATACAAGTTAGGTGTGTTTTAATATTTAGCACAAAGTTTTATTAATTTTCATGCCTTTGGTAAATTTGGGGGAAAAACTTTGTTACTGTCCAATATAACTTCATGTTGAGATAAACTTATAAGCATCCTACAAACACCATTTTATCTAGAGCAGGAAACTCAGATATTGATGAGTAAATAGAGGAGTGAAGGAATGCCTGAATGAGCAAACAAACGATGGTGGAGAAAACAAGTCTCAGTGACCTAAGGCCCAGGCCATAACCCAGGCTACAGCAACCACTGGCACCCTCACCTCTGATCTGGCCGGAATCGGGCATCGGTCGGAGGAAGGAGATCCTTCAGCACAGGATCCAACTCATTGAGCTCAATGGCAAACCTTGTGAAGCCGTAGTAGAGCTCATAGTTGGTTGGCATGGAACCTGGAATGAGGTCAGTGAAGTGTTGTGTGAGGTGAAAGGCTCACAGACTGACTGAATTAGGGTGCGTGCTCAGGTAGAGCCCATGCTAACACTCAGAAACACAACGCTGTGTTCCTGTCAAATGAATTCAATTATCCATATTTTGTTAGGTAAGGAGGTTTTTGTTGATGATCAGAGATGATAGATTCATATATTTAATAAAATTCAGACTTTAAAAGAAAACCTTGCATTATAGTAATAGTTTTCATTGGCTGAACACCATGATCTTCCTCTCACATATTCAATTAGGTAACTAAAGATTAGGGTGGTTAACTATGAACATTAAAATTTCACCAAGAACGTCTGTTACTTATCTCCCCTTAAGAAAGAAAAAGATGTGATGTAAAAATTTATTGGCATTTCTTTAAAAATTGTTTTATTTTTTACATTTATTTATTTACTTATTTTGGGGTATGTGTGTGTGTGTTTGAACATATATGCAATGCTTCTGTTTCTCCTTCTACCATGTGGGTTGCAGGGACTGAACTCAGGTGTTCAGGTTTGGCAATAAGTGTGTTCACTGGGCCATCTTCCTGGCCCTTTAATTTTTTTAACTTTGATGTTACTTTATATATTTATATATATATAAATGTGTGTGTGTGTGTGTGTGTGTGTGTGTGTGTGTGTGTGTGTGTGTGTGTGTGTGTGTGTGTGTGTGTGTGTGTGTGTGTGTGTGTGTGTGTGTGTGTGTGTGGTGTGTTTCAACCATGTGGGTCCCAGGGATTGAATTCAGGCTACCAGGCTTAGGGGGCAAGCACCTCTATGCACTGGGTTATCTCACCAGCCCTGCCATTTCTTTTCTTTTGGTTTGTTTGTTTTGTTTTTGTTTTTTCTTTGGATAAGACCTCACTTTGTTATCCAGGCTAATCTTCAATTCCTAGAGTCAAGTGATCCTCCTGCCTCAGTCTCCCAAGTGCTGGGACTATAGGCACGTGCTACTACATCTGGTAGTGAAGTGCCCTACCGTTGATTTCTAGCCCCAATCCCTTATTGGCATTTATTAGCAAATTCTAAGGCAGAATCTTTGCATGCTTTACTTATTGAAGTATTCCAACCTCCTAGAACCAAATCCAATACATAATCAGTGCTCAGTAGTTACAATGAATGAACTAACCCTTCTGTCAGCAGGAAGTTAAAATGCTCATCAATGTCCTTTAGAAAACCCATAACTAATTTTAAAGCTAGAGATTAACTGACAAATCCCAATGAAAATAAATGTCATGTCGAGGTTTTTCCATTTATACTTGATATTCAATTATATGCCAATGTATTCCAGGACTATTGTTGTCTTTTATTAAATGTCAAAATACTGCAGTTTTTTTGTTGTTGTTGTTGCTTAAGTGAAAAGATCACTTACTGTGGTCTCAGGATTATAGATGTTCACAAGATTTTTCTTTGTTTTTGTTAAAACAGAAATTAAGTAATAGAATAAGACTTTTATATATTTCCACTACTTATATTATTAAGTACACCTAGCTTTTGACATGTATGCATTATGTTTGAAGCAATTTTCCACACCAGATTTTAATTGTCATTTTATCACATACCAGAGATTTGGCCTATATTTTTTATTTCAAGTATCAAATAGTGGATTTCACATATAACATATATTCAGTATAAATGTAACTACAACTGCCCTAAGCATCAAATTTAAATCGAAAAATCTCATTGATCAAGAAAATGCAAGGCAAACTGTTGGGATACCCTGACATCCCTTCCCTTCTGCTGCCCGTGGTCCTCCTGATGTAGGATGCCCTGATAGTCACCTGGTCTCCAGATGCACTTTGCAGAGGGAGCCACACCACAGTAGAGCCCTTCATGCCACTTCCCAAAAAGCCGGTGTACTGCCTTCCCTTCCTGATCCATCACTACCCCCTGGACTTCATTCACGTTGGAGTTCCAATAATTCACCTGGGAAACATAAACAACCCCAATCACTTTAATAACAACACCTTGATAATTTCCATGTGGAAACTTCTTTACCTTGAAGTTCCTCATTCAAATTTCTAGAAATCCATCTCAATGTGATTTTTATATATGGATCTCTCTGTCTCTGTATTCCTCCCTCCTCTCTCCCCTCCCCTCTCTCCTCTCTCTCAGTAGGGTCTCACTAATGTATCTTAGGCTGGCCTGGAACTCACTGTGTAGCCCAGGCTGGCCTCAAACTCAAAATCCTTTTGCCCCAGACTCCCAAGTACTGGGATTACTGGGTGTGCCATAGCAACTGGCTAGATTAACTTCTATGAAATGGGTGGTCATGGGACTAAGGGTATACCTCTCAGCACTGGCCTACTATGGGAGTACAGTTCTGAGCACTGGGGGTGGTAGAGCACTGGCCTGGCATGGTCAAGGCCTGGATTTGATCCCATAATATCATGAAAACACGATGATCTTCATTCCATACTATAGCATGGTAGGACAGCAGTTTCTAGCTAAGATCAATTTCTAGCCTAAAAACCCAATATTAACTTATAGGTTGGCAATTTCTTTCTTCAGTTCCTCTTGTCTTGACTTCTGCCTTTGCTCATGGAGCTTAATGAACTTTTTTTTTTTTTTTTCCCCTTTGAGACATGATCTCCCTGTAGCCCCAGCTGGCCTAGAATTCATTATGTAGACCAGGCTGACCTTGATCTCAATAGAGATCTGCCTGCTTCTGCCTCCTGAGTGCTGGAAGATAAAAGCAAGCACCATGGCAGGTTCTTAATGAACTTCAACTGGCCACGTTATTAACATAATTAACAAGGCCTATAACATACTTAACACAGAGGTAATGCTGTATGTTCTACTTCAGACCAGAGTTACTGAGGGAAAATAGTGTTCGTGGGCATTTCTGTCCCCAACTTCTTTTCTTGTTAATACAAGTGATGCTTTTTCTTCACCTGATTTGGATTACTATAGTAGCAGGGGTTGGGCAGATTTGCAACAAAGCTCTCAGCTACCTGGCGGCTGCTGTATTTTCAGAAATGACTACTACATTATTATTGGCTCCCTAAAATAAGCTCACTTGACTATATTATATTGTAATGAAGCGGGAACAGAAACAGAAACCAGAAGGCTCAGTATAGGCAAGAAATACATTCCGGAATTTTATGTACTAAACTACTGGCTGGTTATATAAAAAGATTCTTTAAAAACAAACATTTCTGTCTTGATATGGTATTTTTTGACATCTACATATTCAGAAGCCTATGTACCTTTAGCAACTCTACAGGTCAGTTTTGCTGTCTTGTCTAAAATGCTCTAAGACTAATGTTATAAGACAGATTTACTTTGCGTTCTTCCTTAGGAAGAAGCATTTTGTATGATTCTTCCGTTTCTATTCTGTGGTATTATTTACCTTGACAAACGTGAGTTTGCAAATGCATACACTGCTTTTGGTATTTCTAATGGTTACTTCTCCGTAATGCTCGATCCATCTTCTCCCACTGAGGATGTTGTGTATGCATGTGGTGACTTTATTCCACACATAGTAATCACCATACCTAGTGAAGAATATGGCACTGATCAGAAACAGTGGACACAAATACATTAATGTTCCTACAAATGAGAATACTCTTTGAGTAAAGCTTCCCTTTCCATCAGTCCATTCTCCCCTGCCCCATTTCTTCGAAGCCTTTGTATGGTCATAAATATGCATGGCATGACTTATTCATTTAAGAAAGAACACTGAAATGCTCTTTGTGGGCCTGAAGCAATAAAGTTGAACAAGGCCTCTTTCCTGCCTCTGAGTATGATAGGGATATAGCAACATGTAAACAAATACTCAAAGTCAAGGATCATGAAAGTTGTAGCATACAATGAACAAAGCATCGTGTGGACACAAAGGGGGTGTCTTTAGTCCTCAGATTTGCCTGGAACATGGGCTAAGTGTCAAACAAGATGTCCTAGATTGGGTTTACGGTGCTTGGATGGGGACAGGGCACCAGGTACTGGAGTAAGCAATTACTAGCCACAAGGGCCAAAAAAAGCATGGCATCTGGGGGCTGTAAGTGCTATGCTTCAGATAAGTGGTGGGAGGTGGGGAGGGCAAGGTCATGAGGCAAGGCAGAGAAGGCTTTTAATGACCTACCAAACAGTTTCCATTTGCTAGCAGGCATTGTGTAACTGTGGAAGGACTGGAGGAAAGAGAAGGCTGAACCAGGTATGCATTTGAGAATGATTACACTCAGAACACTGGGCTGTACTAAAGTTAAGAGCAAAGGCAGAGTAATTCTTTAGGGAAAATATGGACAATCATCACTAATGACACAAATCTACTGAAGATTCTGGAGAGTTACAGAATGTCTGCTCAGCAACAAAATGGCACAGTCACAAATCAAACTTAAGTTTATTCATTATGTATATTTTCAAGTACAATGTTATTTCAAAATAAAATGTTCTAATTGATATGATATAGGCTACAAACACCAAGGAAGACTCTTCTTCATGAGTTTTCAAATACTGAAAGTTTATTTCTTTCACCTTACCTTCTTTCATATCCAGTCCACCACTACTCTGTGTGCGTGTGTGTGTGTGTGTGTGTGTGTGTATGGAATGTTTATGTGAATGCAGGTGCATGCATGCCATCATATGTGTGTGTGGTCAAAGGACAATCTCAAGTGCTGGTCCTCGACTTCTACTTTGTTTGAGACAGTCTCTTTGTTGTTTTTTCTCTGCATACACCTGGCCGGATGGCCTGCCAGTTTCTGGGGACTCTTGTCTCCCACCTCCCATCTCCCCATCAGAGTGCTGGGTTATAAATGCTTGTACTATGTGTCCAGCTTCTACATGTGTTCTGGATTTGAACTAGGCCCTCAACCTTGTGCTGAAATGTTTTTACACACTGTACCATCTCCCCAGCCCCTGGCCCCAGCACATTTTGCCATCCAAATAGAAAACCAAAACCAATGAAATAACAAAGTCATGTCCTTGTCCTCAACATAAACATCAATTAATTTATTTTAAAAGATTTCTAGCCTACATCTTCTAATTCTTTTTATATTCTCTACAATACATAAATGGATTCTTTCTTTTTTGAAAAAAAAAAAAACACCTTAAAAACAAAATAGGCCCATTTCTAAGTAAGACAGATGCAAAAGTGAAATCATAAACTATATAGAAAAGAAATGGATAAAAGGAGAACTTTCATATGAAACATAGACTAACAGGGTTGCAGGGACATGGCAGGTACCTGGTTTGGGCTGATGAAAGGAGGATGTCAGGAGAGGTTATTTGTTTTTGTGGGAGTCCATACTGAAAACTGTGTTGAAGGTAACAGAGACTTTGGGCATATAGGGAAATGGACCTTCTAGTCTAATGTAACCATTGCTGACTTGGAAGAGCAGTTCACAGGCCAAAGAGAAGAGGAGAGCAACCTACTTTGGAAGCATGACATTCAGGGTCCCAACAGGTAGGATTTCCATCGACTTCCCCCAGAACTTATTTTTCCATCTGATATCTAAATGAAGATAAAAATAAATACTCTATGTTTGATTATGTGTTCTGTAAAAACTAACATTTGTATTATATTTTACAAAGCACTTTTGCAATTACAGTTGGTTCTGGATTGTAGATTAATATGAGAAGGGCCTGAAGATAGCCAAAGTGAAAAGCATTGCGATTCTCCCCAAGTTTGCTTTTTTGTTCCTCCACAATCATGCCCTCTGTATTTACATTTAACAAAACAAATTCCAGGAGCTCCGAGTAAAATGTATGTATGGGGGGGGGTGCATTGACATATGCATATGAACACAAGCCCCACACAGTGCTTTAATCTCCTGATAATAATAAATGTTAAGTTTAACTAAATGGTACAAATAGTCAGCATATATATCAAGCCTGGAGTATATGTAAAAATAATTGCAGTATGGCAATACTGCTGATCGACATATACATTTCCCTCCTGCGTAGAGGATTTATATATCTTGGGAGAACAGTATACGTCTTCGGAGAACAGTTTTTAAAAAAGTAAAGTAAACTTCTACATGCAGAGAGAAGATTTATGAGAAAGTGGGATTAACTTAATAAACATGTTCTTGCGTTGGCTAAGATACAGCCCGAGGCCCAGCACTTTATCTTTCACAGTGGTTTTATGTTTTACCTGTAGAGACTCAGATTTCCTGCACATATGTAATAACTACCTGGTCCCATTTTGATAAACTAAGGGAGCATAGGGCTGTCTTCACAAAATTTCTGACTCTTGGTTACAACTAAGAAATAATTTATTATCTTATTTTGCAATAAAGTCAGATTACAGTGTTAGAGTAGCAGTAAAGGTCCATTAAGAGAAACTGCTTTCATGTCAAGAGAATAGAATGTTTGGCTTGGGTGGAGACCTAACATTTCAGTGATCAACTGGCCAAGGGACCACCCCAAGGCAGGATTACCTTGAGACTTACTAAAGAGAGAGAATAATTAGTCCTTTAGTGAGATAATGCACTTTTTCTCCCCACAATCCCCTCCCTTAGCGCAGTAACTTTCAGGCCATACATCTTCCGTATGTCTGCCTGCTTTTGTAAATTTTCAGGAAAGTGTAACCTCTCCTTCTCTTCTATTTCTTTTCTAAGCATGTTTTCCCCAACATTTTGGGTTTTCTGACTGTCTGCCATGTGTCTGCCCTCCATGCGTGGCTTTTCTCCTTCCCTCCATCCGCCTCTTCCTCTGGGCAGTTGCTGAGATTTACAGCTTGCCTGCCCTGAGGGTTTTTCTTTTAAACTTTGATAGAATTGTCTTTGAGCATCCTGTTCAAGTCCATTCTTAAATTCTTTTATTAATGAGACTAAGAACCAAAGAGGGGATTCTGATTTTCCTGTCATCAACAGTGTTCTATCATTCTGTGTTTTCAAGTTAAGAAAACGCTGGTGAGAACAGTCTGTCTGTGAGCAATGAAACACCCTTCCAAAGATGAAGGAGCTATTTCAAATGCAACAGCCAAATCTACATACATGTTCTTTTCTTTCCAAAGGGATTTTGAAACTTTATTTTAGGCAAGGCTGTAAAATTCTAACAGAATAGTGGGCAATAATAAGGACAGACTTCATTTCAAATCTCTGAGCTCCAGTAGTTAAAAGATTGTGAATCACTGCAATGTTCAGACTGTCTTGCCTTAGGCAGGGGTGGGGGGTGGGGGGTGTTGTTCCAAAACATCTACAGATAATGAAATTCGAAGATGCTCAAGTCCTTATATAAAATGGCAAAATATTTGCATATAAAATACACTCTCCTTTTAATACTTATTACCTCTAGATTAGCTATAACTAATCTAATGCTGATGCTATGTAGTTATGTTATATTGCTTAAGAAATAAAGATAAGAAAAATATTCTGTATATTCAGTATAGTTTTTTTTGAATATTTTTCATATGTGATTGGTTGAATCTATGGATGTGGAACCCATGGTTATTATGGTGAACTGACTAGATAACTAAATAGACTTTGCAAGGAGCTCTGCTATTCTACAGGCTCAGCCATCTCATCCCCAAGATAGCACTGTTTAATATTAAATGAGGAAATTCAATTTTTCAAACCAATCTCTACCAACATTTACCAGTCTCTGAGTTCCAAAGGTAGAAATCTAAACTGAGGGGCTGGAGAGATGGCTCAGAGGTTAAGAGCCCTGACTGCTCTTGCAGAGGACCCAAGTTTGATTCCCAGCACTCACATGGTGGCTAACAATGGTCTGTAACTCCAGTTCCAGGGGATCTGACGCCCTCTTCTGACCTCAGTGGGCATTGCATGATACAGGTGCACTTACATTCATGCAGGCAATACACTCACACACGTTAAAAAAAAAAAAAAAGAAAGAAATCTAAACCGAACTGATACAGTACTTTCAGCAGCTGTTAGTTTTTTCATAGGCTTATACGTTTGACTTTAAATTGTAATTGAAATACAAACCTTGCCAAAACACAAAATTCTTTGATTCACAGTGACAGGCAGAAATAGGTGGATGATGGCTAACCTGGTAATAGAAAAACAAAAAGGAAAGCAAGGACACTAGTATTCAAACTTCTATAAAGGATTTTTTTTTATTTGCTTGTTTTTTGAGACAGGGTCTCATGTAGCAAAGGCTGGCCTCAAACTTGCTATGTAGCCAAGGCTGGCCTTGAATTCCTGATCCTACTGCCTCTATTTCCCAAGCCTGATAGGAATTTATAGGCATGTATTACAATACCCAGATAACTGATGATATTTTAAAAAATATAAACTTACAGCAATGGAGACAGCATGCGCAGGACCCATGCAAGCTCAAACCAGACAAAAACCTAGCATAGAAGTGGGGAAGTGGGTAAGAAGCCCCAACCTTAGTGGGGACTACTGGTAACCGATGACTACTAGGAGAGAGGGAGTTGGTGTTCTTTAAGGAAATTCAATATCTATAAATATTCTTTAAGTGCGTGACACTTGATAGGCTGACCAGGCCCCAGTGTATGAACTTGCAGCAAGGGATATTTGGGGACACAAACTTGGTTCAATAAAGCATAACGTATATGACAGAATGCATAAACTCTGGTTGGAGGGGCAATGGGGTGCAGATAGGGGAGGAGGTCTAAATATGATCAAGATGTATCAAGTTTGCAAAAATTCAATTAAAAAATACGATTGTCACCTCCTCCATGAAAACAACATCCCATTCTATTAGTGAATTAATCTCAAAATTATAAGTAAATCTTTAATTTAAAAAAATTTAAATTACATTTACTTATTTATGTGTGCCACAGTCTACATGTAGAGGTGAAAGGAAAACTTGCAGGAGATGGTCCTCTCCATTCGCCATGTGGGTCCCGTGGATTGAATCCAGATTGTCAGGCTTGGTGGCAAGCACTTGTATCCACTGAGCCATCTCTCTGGCCCCAGTAGATCTTTCATTTTTAAGACTTTATGCTTAAGACAGAGCACTTATGCTCATTTAGAGGGGACACTGATATAGTTAAGCGAGTTTTCTGTTCACTGGTACGATAACCTGTTTCAAACACATATTATCAAAAGAGGTTTTTCATCACCAACCTGTCCTCTTACTTGAATAGAAACATTACTTACTTGTTCTGAGAAAAACCGAAATCCCTTATCTTCTCTAATGCATTCATAAGTCTCCCCGAGGACTGGGTTGAATGGCTTACTTCCTGCTCTGAAGTAGGTGGAGCAGTATCCTGATACTGCAAACGCAGCAACAAGAACCTGTCAAAACAATCAAGAAAGGAAAACAATATGGGAGAGACTACTGCCAGGTCCATTTGCGGGCATTCCTGTAGATTTTATACACCCCATGTCAACCGGAGCCAAGTTGATGCCATTTGTATTTTCAGTTATTTGCACACAATCTTCATCTCTACACGGGGTGGAGATAAGTTAAAATGAGGTTAAATAACCCCCATGAGAACCAGCAAGCCATGAAGGCAAGTGCTCTTCATTCATGTGTCCAATTAATTTGTTTGTATCACAGAGCTCAAATGTTCTGAAAGCCAGTCTGTAGGCCATGCCAGTGTACAATCTTAGACCCACAGGCAGGCAGGTGTGACTGCTTGTGCTTGTTAGAGGACTAGGCAAGTTGTCCAGGCTCATGGAGTAAGGGCAAAGAATCAAAGCAAGTTCCTTTCTTAGCATTAAGTTTTCTGAATAGACAGGTTCTCCTGGCATTCAGAAATAGCTGATAAAGGCCCAGCATGTATTTAATCTCTAAGGAGTCTGATCTTTCCTTAACTTTAGGAACACTCTAGCCAGCAGGTATGTTCAACCTGCAGCCCATGGGCCATATGCATTCCAGAATAGCTATGAATGTGGCTCAAATAGGGTTGTGAATGGCAACATAGCAATGTCAAAGATTGGGCACCACCATGGGAGTCTAGGGCATGGAAAACGCCTATGTGCAGCTTCTAATTTAGAATATCAAGAACTTTCTGGCCCTGCTTGATTATGCAAGCAGACCAATTCTTCTCCAATACCTATGCTGTGTAATGTTGTACAAAAACCAAATGTGCCATCATAATGGCTGTGGTCTAGTCCAGGTCCCTGAAGGGCGCTGGCCTGTCCTTTCTTACCATCCGCTCATATGGGTCATCGGTCTCTGAGGCCTTGTCCAGGAGCTCGCTGTACTCCATCTCCTCACAGAGGTGCTGGAGAGTGTTGAGTGGCTCATTGAGCTCCACAGGCATTGAGACCTTTGACAAGTCTTTGCCGATGTTGTTCCTCAAGATATTCCACAGGTTAATGTTACTGGTGTCAGGGCAAGGAGCAGGTAGGCACGTGCGGCGGCCGTTCCGGAAGGCGCCTCCTGTAAGTTCCCCATTCAGGACTGGGAGGGGAAGAAACAGAGTGAAAGAGGCTTTGCCTTTCTGATTTCATAAAATCAGGGAGGACAAGAGAACTCTTTTATAGAATTTTGATTTGACTACATTTTATTATAGCCTCCAGAATAGGATCAATTCTATATAACAAATCCACAAAACATCAGAGTATAATTGTTTTTAATGTGTATGAGTGTGTTTTGCCTGTATCTAAGTGCGCCATATGCATGTAACAACCACAGCCAGAAGAGGGGAGCAGATCCCCTGGAACTGTAGTCAAAGATGGTTATTAGCCACCATGTGAGTGCTGGGAACCAACCCTGGGTCCTTTGCAAGAGCAATATGTGCCCTTTAATTGCCGAGCCATCTCTCCAGCCCTCTCAGAGTATAATTTTTTAAAACAAGGATTTAAATACTCACAAGTATTATTTAAGAAATGACAAGTCAGCTGGGTATGGTGACATGCCTTTAATCCCAGCACTGAGGAGGCAGAGGCAGGTGAATCTCTTTGAATCAGAGTCTAGCCTCATCTACACACACACACACACACACACACACACACACACACACAAAAGAACGATTTCATGTTTGGGTCTTTTGCCTCTTTACAAGAGGTAAAATCTTTTTACTTAACCATTCACCCAACAAGTTTTATAACCACATATCTCAACAGATTATGCAAAACAAAGTTTATGAACAATTAACTGAAAAATGGACAGTTAGCAAGGGGAAAGGTGAATGACTGTTCATTGATACACCAGTGTTGTAAATTTGGCATGTAGATAGAACAACCTGGAAGTTCAAATGATGCATACTTTGCCGAGAAATATTGTCTGCGACACTGGTGTTGTCCTCAGATATGTTGTCACTCACATCACTGATGTAAGACTCGTCATCTGAAGCCTAAGGAGGGAAGAACAGAGGCAGTGTGAGAGTACTTACTATATGCTTGTCTAGAAAGCTCTGATAATCAAGTGGTTAAAAAGAGGCAGAGGCAAGCAGATCTCTGTGAGTTCGAGGCCAGCTTGGTCTCCATAGTGAATCCAGGCCAGCTAGGGCTACGGGGAGACCCTGTCTCAAAAAAAAAAAAGAAAAAAAACACCCTCCCCCCCCAAAAAACCCAAAGTATATTGCTGGGCATGATGGTGCACACCTTTAATCCCAGCACTTGGGAGGCAGAGGCAGGTGGATCTTTGTGAGTTCGAGGCCAGCCTGGTCTACATAGTGAGTTCCAGGACAGCTGGGGCTACAAGGAGACCCTGTCTCAAAAAGACCAAAAAACAATAACAAAAACCAAAGTATCAAGGCAGGCATGGGTGTGCATGCCTTTAATCCCAGCAACCTGGAGGCAGAGACAGGTGGATTTTCCTGAGATTGAAGCCAGCCTGATCTGCACAGTGAGTGAGATCCACAGGCTAGCTGAGACTACAGGGAGACTCTGTCTCAAAAAGACCAAAACAAACAAACAAAAACCAAAACAATCAAAGAAAAGCCAAAGTATTGCTCAAATGAGAAACAGATGCCACAGTGAGAAACGTTCATATGTTCAAGGAGTGCTTGAGGGGCTTCTCCAAGCCAGGACAGAAAGTAGAAAGGAATCCCTGTTTTGAAGTAACTTCTCATCTTAATGGGTCGGAAGCTGGTGGAAGCCAATATGCTTAATTCAGGAAAGAATACACATAAAGGAAGGCCCGTGACTCCATATAAAGGCTTCTAGAGAGGCTGCCCAGAGCCCAGTGTTACTGAGCTGGGTGCTGGAGTGCAAATAGGAGTTGCCCAGTCCTTACAAGAGGCTGAAGCATAGGAAGGAGGGAGAAGACCACAGGCTCCAGGGAGGGAACATTTACCCGAGGAGTACTGGGAGGGTGAGAGTGGCTGTGATAGAGGGTGGGGAGGACAGGAAGGGGGCATGAAGTGATGGGCTTTCTGTGCCAACCTGAAGGGTTATTAAAAACCAACAAACTACCAGAACGACTACACAGAGTCAGATTTAGTTTTCTAGAAGATGTTTGGCAGCTTCTTTAGGGAGATGTGATGAGAGGAAAGATCCGGGCAAGAAATTTTGACAGTCTAGAATTAGACAGCTGTAGGGAGAATAGGGAGAAATCAAGAATGAAGCCACTCTTTATGAAAGAAACAAGGAGCCAAAGCGAAACCAGTGGGGCAGGGATGCAGCTCAGTGGAAGAGTGCTCGTCTACCATGTGCAAGGCCCTAGGTTCATCCCAAGGACTGAAAAAACAAAAAAAACATATCAAAACCAAAACTGACATAAAAATAAAATAGATAATGTATATACTAAGGGGTCTTAGAGCAGATAAGAGAGGGCCACAAGTACTATAGGCAGGGTTAGAAAACCAAGGTCTTCACTACAGGCAAGAAAACAGATGATGCTCCTTACTTTCTTCAAAGTGGAAAGAGTGATATATTTTTTTCTGCACACAAAACCAAACATTTTTATTATGAAAATGTTAGAGTTACATGAGAATAAACAGAGTCTGAAAATCACCTGTAATCCTAACAAGTAAAGAAACAATTGAGTTATCCTCTGATTTCAAAATGTCTGCATGAACACACCATGCCTATCTTCAGCTACTGACAAAGACCAGTGTCCATGCTGGCTTTGTTGATTTGTTTTGGTTTATGCTTTAAGATAGGGTCTTGCTATGTGGTTTTGGCTGACATGTAACTCACTATGTAGAATAGGCTGGACCATTTACAGTGACCCTCCTGCCTCTGCTTCCCGAGTTGCTGGAATAGGTACATGAGTGTCACCATGTCTGGCTCCTTACTATTTTACAGTGTTTTGGATACATTTCCATTACAATAGCTATAACTCTTCATATATTTGGAAAGACAGTATATTTCATTATACATTACACAAGAATCAACCACTTTGTAGGTAGCTTCTGTTATAGACAATAGTTGGATAAGCACTTTTGTTGTTTATCTTTCACAGTTTTTCTGTTAACATATATATTGCATTTTTCCTAGTTTACAATTTATTTTTTTACATATTTTTTATTTTTCAGAAGAAGCATTTCATTACAGCTTTAACATACTCAATAAGAGTTTCCAGAGCAAAGGTATATCTCTTTCAAAAGTGGCTATAAAATTTTTAGGTTTATTTTTAGGTATAACTGAATTAATGCAGTTTACAATATTAAACTCAATATAAACCCTGTAAGACATAACACTGAATGAGTTTTTAACCTTTAAAAAAGATCTCCATTTCATTTTAAAATATAATGTTTATTATAGAAAGACTCATTGTTTTTACTAATAACACTGAGATGTTGGCGCATGCGTCTCTAATCTGTATGTATCTGATTATTAATAGGTCATAAACGGTTGTACTTGGATCCTTGGCACCTGTATATGGATATAAAACCATCAGGTAGATTTCAATGGTATTGTTTATCACCTCTACTAATTAATATGATGTAAGTTTTTATGCTTCCTCCTCAAATATAATTCATTTAAAAAAAGTTGTTGCTTTTTTTTTGTGTGTGTGTGTATATCACACAGAACATCCCAAATCATCTTATTCAACTAACTTTTTGCCACTAAAAGTTTTAAAAATTGTATGCAGGGGCTGGAGAGATGGTTCCAGCATCAGTGACAGACCATGTGTCAAAAAACAGAGAGAAGAAGACAGAGGAAGACAGAGGAAGTCGACCTCTGACCTCTACAACATGTGTGTATGCATGTGCCACACACACACACACATACACATACACACACACACATACACACACACACAGAAACACACAGACACAGGAACACATACACCACAAATATACATAAAGTACTTCAGTAAATAAATTAGGGTTTAAGAGTTCATATATCTAGAATGATACTCTGTCAGTATGACTGCATGCACGCATGAGTGATTAATAGGAGTTTTGCTTTTGCACATAAAGTCTATAAAGATGACAAACTGAGAATAAAATCCTTTTCTGATTCATATTTTCCCACTGTACTTGGTTTCCACAGATCTTACTGACTGTAACAGAGCTAGATCGTTAGCCATCAGGCTCAGAAAATCTGACTGTTTCAGCTTGGTAGTGAATAAAGGTAAATCAAACTTTTCTACTCAATTTTTCTTTAGAAACAAAAAAAGAGGTAATCACATTCAATTACATTTGAGGAGACAAATGCCTACCGAATCAAATTTATATCAGAAGCATATTTATTATTTGAACATTTATCAAGAAAACACTCATGTTTATCCTACAAAAAGCAGTCTATTCCTCTTCAATTTCTTATCTCTCCCAAACTATATGTCATAAATGATCCAGTACTGCTGGAATGAAATAATTCTGCAATGACAGTGGGGCTGAGTATGATGTGTGCATGCTGTAAGTTTGTGTCTAGAAAGAGGGTCTGGGCTCCTCTGCTGTGGTCTTCTCACGGGACCCTATCACAGACCAAGGCTCTGTGGTGTTAAAATAAAGGTTTGTCTTCTTCCCTATGATCTAGAAACGCAGGAGCCAAATACTTTTGTTTTGAACGTCAGGATTCAAAGAGTTCAGGAAATAGATTTTTCTAAATATGACCAGGTATCTCCACTTCAGAAACTGGTATAAAAGCAGAGACCAGGCAGGTAGATTACTCTGGAGACAAGGAGACCAGTATTTCTTTTTTTTTTTTTAACTTAAAAAAAAACTTTATTGAGAATTTCATACACACATATAAGGTGTTTTGATCAAATCCACGCCCACTGTCTCCCCTACAACACCTCCCTCCCATATTTCCCCATCACTTTTTTCTGACTTCATGTACTCTTTCTTTCTGTTTCCTTCCTTCCTTCCTTTTCTTTCTTCCTTCCTTCCTTCCTTCCTTCCTTCCTTCCTTCCTTCCTCCCTCCCTCCCTCCCTCCTTTCTTCCTTCTCATGGTTTTCTTTGTTTCTTTGTTTCTTTGTTCCTTCCTTCCTTTCTTTCTTTCTTTCTTTTTTTAAATGGGACTTTTTGCTACTCTAACATTCCCCCCTCTGAAGAGGTAACCCTAAATCTTTTAGGGATTAGATAAGCGTTCCCAAATACTTTTATGTATCTTTTAGGAGGCCATTTTCTTAAAAGGAGCTGAGGACTCATTAACTAAAATACACTGCTAGATACACCGTATCCAGAGGATTTTTTTTCTCTAGTCAGGGAAATGTTAATGTGAGGTGCTTCTCAGAATAATCATGGTTTAATGACCTTTGTTCAGCCAATAAATATTCATTGAGTGCCCCCTCTGGATTTCCACTCCCCGGATTGTTCTAGCTAGAAACAGAGTGGTAAAGTCTCGACCTTCATGGAACCTGTGAAACACATGAAACAAGTGAAATGTATGAAACACAGATCACGTCAGGTAGTGATAACTGGGAGGGAAAAATAGAGAAGACACAAAAGGTTAGAAGAGAAAAGGAAATGACAGCTCTAACTTGCAGATAGGTCAGCAGCCTGGGCTTTCCTGAAGGTGACTTTGAACAAAACTGAATGGGAGGGAGAAGCTTAACATACAGCTCTCTGGAAGAAGTGTTCCAGACAGCATGATGGCAAATGCAGAGGACCCGTTTCCACTGGCAGCTGCGGTGCAGAACATACAACCTGCATGGATTGTATGGAATCCTATTGCTAGGATTCACGCCTACACTCAGCTCACTAGGTGGGCTTGCAGGGTGTTTAGTGTAAAGACTTGAGGAGCTTCTGGGGAGCTCTCAGCAAGAGGAACCTTTAGAGACTGGAGCAGATGAAACTGACCCAGGATCAAACCTTAACTGAAGTAGGCAGGCAACTCTGAGAACAACATGACAGCTCACTTGAGTTTATTTCCTGGTCTAACTCCTTCAAATGCTTAAGACTAAGCACTGTGATAAAAAGAAGATTTAAGTTCAAGCAGGAGTTTCTAAAAACCAATAAAACAGGAGGGTGGGGGGAGCTAGAGAGATGGCTCTGGTTAAGAGTACTGGTTGTTCTTGCAGAGGACTCAGGTTCAGTTCCAAGCTCCCACATGACAGCTAATAACCATCCATAACTCCAGTTTTGGGGATCCGATACCCTCTTCTGACATCCATGAACATTGCACAACACAGGTGCACTTACATACATGCAGGTAATATACTTACACATGTAAAAAAAACAAAAACCCATGAGCCACAATAAGTGCACAGTTCAATTCTTTCCAGTAATGGGCCGTAAGAAAGGGGCATAAAGTGCCTTTAGCAAATCCATGACTCTAGGAATCACTCCATTGGCTATTGGGAGGCTCCAGAATAAAAAAGAATTAAAAAGTAACACAGGGCTGTGCCTGAGTGCAGGGATCTTCTTTGTGTGATAATTAAGTAGTAAATTGTTATAAGAATACTGGGGACTAGGGGCAATGATTAGATATGTCTTGTAGAGATATTAATTAGGTTGCCTAGTGGAAAGCAGATTAGAGAGGAAGAGAGGCAAGAAAACCAGTTATGGGACTGAGTAAGTGACTGGGGCGTGTAGAAGGGGGTGGACTGTACTGGAATAGTGACAGCTGAGCGGCATGAAATGGTGGATCTGAGAGTATGGAGATGGGAGCATCCATACAGGCTGTGAGCGGACAAATACGGGTGGTAAGAGAAAGGAGTGAAGGAAAATACCCAAGTATCGCATATAAACACCTGGGCCTAGGAACCAAAGACAATCAAGGGAGAGTTTGGATGGGCTGTTTGCATTCCTGAGCTGGTTAGTTTTTGTCAACTAGAGACACCTGGGAAGGAGGAACCTCAATTGACCAATTTCCTCCACAGGACTGGCCTATGGGGCATTTTCTTGATTGCTGATTGATGCAGGAGGGCCCAGCCCACTGTACACAGTGCCACCCCCCATGCAGGTGGGCCTAGGGTGTACCAGAAAGGTAGCTGAGCAAGCCAGAAAAAGCAGGCCAGTAAACAGCATTCCTCTATGGTCTGTGCTTCAGCTCCTGCCCTGGCTTCCCTCACCTTTTTCTCCCTAAGCTGCTTTTGGTTAATGTTTTATCACAGAAGTAGAAAGTAACTAGGACAATTATTTTTTCATTATTATTTTTTATTTTTTAACCTTAAAAATTTTTTTTATTATTTTTATTTTATGTGTATGTGTGTATTGCCTGCATGTAGGTAAGTGTACTGTGTTGTGCAATGCCCATGGAGGTTAGCAAAGGCTGTCAGATCCCCTGGGACTGGAGTTACAGACAGTTGTTAGCTGCCATGTGGGTGCTGGGATTCAAACCGGGGTCTTCTGCAAAAACAACCAGTGTTCTTAACTGCTGAGCCATCTCTCCAGCCCCCTAGGACAATTCTTTAGGGTGTTCATATGTGGAAGGGGTTTGTTGATCAAGTTTTTTGGACATGATGAATTCTGTGATAATGCTGTGAGCACCAGGTAGCAATGTCTAACAGGAAGATATGTGGTTATGGAACCAAATCTTTCTTTTCAGACCTGCTCTGTTCTTGAGTTTTACTTAGCCTTGACTATCTAAATGCCTGACGGATGACCTGTAGGGATCTGACAAACTCATGATACTTCAAAGTGAACTATCATTTTTAGGTTGGATGTGACCCCTTCATCTCTCTTTCTCTGCCATTATGCTCATTCTTCCCTTGGAAGGCACCACATCTTGCTTGGACTTATGTAATAATCTGCTTCTGCATCCTCCTCATTTCTTTGTCTCCAGAGCCTCAGGAAAGTGGTAGCTGGACACATGGCTTAGTGTCCACCAAGAACTTGGAAATAGGAAAATAGAGGTGCTCTCATAAAGACAAACTATAAGGACAATGGATGATGATGGTAGGTTCCAAGCTCAGATAATGTGCACTGAAGTTTAATTGTAACTTAATTGAAGAAGGATGGAGACTTGGTCAGCAATGGGAACTCAGAAAAATCAGAGTCAGAAAAGAAAACTGTAGCTTTGGAGGCTAAAGCAGGAGGATTCTGAATTCGGGGCCAGTCTGTGAAAACAAGACCATATCTTAAAAAGAAAAGGGAAAAGGGAAAGAAAATTGTGGGAGCACGCCCGCAGCATGGTGGCCCCAAGGGTTAGAAAGAACACTAGTGCATCCCTCATCTCTGACCAGCAAGCTTCCTGATACAATGTGAGTAGGCCAATACTGGCTAAGTTTTAGCGAATAAGAGACTGCAGAGTATGTGTCCCTGGATAGGACTGCTATATTAAACCTCACCCACTCATGGCTCAGGGACCATCACGGAAAAGGGGGCAGAAAAGTTGTAAGAGCCAGGGTAGGTCGATGAACATAGGGAAACAGAAGTTTTCAGGGCACTGGAAGCTTGCTCATGTGAACTTGTGGCAATGGTGGTGTCCTGCACAAGACCCATGCCAACTCAATCAAAGGCCTAGTGTGGAGTGAGGGAAATATGTGGTGGGCCGGCCCTAGCCTGGGAACTGTTGGGAACTGATTACTGTTGGGTGAGGGAGAATAGATCTTTCTTAAGATCTCTAGATAGGCTGGCTAGATAGGTTGACCAGTGGATAAACTTGCACAAAAGGACATCTGAGTACAAATGCTTGACTGGATAGAATATATCATATATGACAGAATGCATGAGGTCTGGTAGGGAGGAATGTGGGGCATGGATGGGGAGGAGAAGTCTAAATTGGATTAAGAACTATTGTATGAAATGCACAAAAAGAATTCTAAAAAAAACAAAGAATTGTTATCAATGATTTGGTTACTCTGACACATAAATAAATGTTTCATTATTCCCTTTATTCATCAAATTTAAGAGTCCTAAGTTTCACCAGAAGTATTGCCAAGTGCTCAGGAAACAGGAAGCAACATGGCTTGCATGCTTTGGCTGTGCTAGAATGTCGGCACCTTATTGGGACATGAACACACACCAACTCAAAGTTCCAGTCTTACTTACTTTCTTTACCTAAACTCCCAGTTGCAAACAGATGAGGTGGACACGCTCAGGAACCTTACCTCATTCTCTGATGAACTTGCAGACAGGAGCACCTCTTGGGCATCAAAGAACTCTGACACAGACTCTGACATGGAGAGGCGGCTCTCATTGGCTGCTTGCTGTGACAGGGGGAGACTGACATGAATTTGCTCACCAGCCTACAGAAGAGAAAAGCATATGACAGAATCATGTTTCCCCTCTCTTAACATTGCCATTTCTTCAAATTAATCAGGTTTCTAGAGGACTCCAAACTGTGTGTTAATATGGTTGATAAGAAACGTTAACTTGCGACCATGTAAGATTCCTTCTCCTCTGTCTAAAGACTCCAAAGGCAACTCGTGATCCTATAAGTTGATTGCAAGTCTATGCTCAATTGATAATAACTGGAATTTAACAGATTAACCTCTATTGAGAAATTAGGAACATGAATTCCAGTTGAATTTATTCTCACATGCTTAGGCCTGTCATTACTAGTCAGTCTAAGTAGTATATTAAGCCTGAGAAGTATTTACACAAGTACAAGAGACAGCTAAGCACATGATATAAGAGGAACTTTTAAGACAGGCCATATAAAATTCATTTTCCAATTAGATCATGAATTGTAAACCAAGAAAGCATGACTAGAGTACTGACTGTCAGTTCAAGTAAAATACTGTTTTCATCTCTAAGTTATAAACAACTGCTTTCAAGGAAAGTTTTATTCTGAAAAATATGTAAGAATGTAATATATATTCTAATTCACACTTTAGTTTGAAGAGCTCAATTAAGGATTATTAAATTTTTTAAAAAATTATTTATTGTGTGTGTGTGTGTGTGTGTGTGTGTGTGTGTGTGTGTGTAGGACAGAGGGCAACTTGCAGCAATTGGTTTTCTCCTTCAGCTATGTAGACCCTGGGGTTTGAACTCAGGCCGTCAGGCTTGGCAGCAATCATCTTTACCTGCTGGGCCACCTTTCTGGCCATAAATATTTTTAAACAATAAATGATAGAGATATTCCTAGATTCTGGGTGGTTGAGTGACTCTAACTGTCATCAAAGATCAGGGGAAGCCTGATGGTGAATGGGAACAGGTGGGCAACTTAAGTCAAAGATAAGCTACCTTGGGATAATAGCTCCTTAGCAGTGAGATGGTAGCACCCTGTGCCTGTAGATTTATAGTAAAATATATGGCTTTGGAGCAAATATGATCTTAGGATTCATTAAAACTCTCATTTTGTTATATGCATCACTGTGTATGAAACTTTAATAGTACTCTGAAAAGTATAAGTTCTCATGTCCATAAAATAGTAAACTTTCACAATTCTGAAAGTTTTCCTGTTATTCCTTCAAAGTGCAAACTGGTAACAGCAGGTAGGTCAGAGGGCTGTTGAGACTGACAAGTGACAGGGCAATTTGAAGTGGTTAGTGCAGTGCCCAGCACACGTAAGTATTCACTTCACACTTGTTAGCTGTGGACTTGCCTATTTTTATGGCGCTAGGAACAGAAACATTCACATGCCAGGCAAGCACCCTACCACTGAGCTACACCCCCAGTTCCTGTTGGCTGTTAATTATCACAGCCATCATGAGATGGAGTTCAAGCTGAATTATCAGTTTTATTGTAGCAAAAGCAGATAATTTCTCTCCACAGAGAACTTCTTCCAAAGAAACCTTCAGCCAACTTTTATTTAACAATTTCTCAGCTAAAAATTTTCAACATTTTATCGCACATTTGGTAATAATGAGCATCTTAAATAAAGAATGAGACAGACATGGAAAATTAACAAACTGGAGTAGACACATAAATTATTTGGTGACAGCAGGTAAACACAGCAATAAATAAAATAAACAGTGATCACCAAGAACAAACGATGCTAAGTTCATGTGCATCTTTTACTCCAAAGACCACCGAGCTGTCTGCAACACAAATGTTTATGGAGAGAATACTGTTAAGAGAAAAAGAAAATGCCAAAAAATAGGGACTCTACATCCAGTAATGAGTCTTACCTCATCAGGGCTAGGAATAATATTTACACTGACAACCTGATCACAAATAATAGACTCTGAGTGTATTCTGTTCAGACGACTCCTTAGTTCAGCATTCTGGTTGAGTGCCTTAAAATAACAAAAACTGCAATTGTAATTGCAAATTAATAAGCAAGTATAAGACAGAACACGTATACAGATACAGCTTAGACAACAAAGTCTGAGATGCTCTTAGCTCTAACTTTTGGAATCATCATGAGCCAGATCCTATCAGTGAGAAGGAAATAAATGGCTCAGAGCTATGACATTAATTTTTTGTGGTGTAATACTACTACTTATGGAGGTTAGTGAGCTGAGTGTTCATGGACTTCATAAAAGTAGGGCATGGATTTCCTCTTCTTCAGAGTCAGGCCCATAATATCCAAAACCAGTCTACCACCACATATATATTACCTTTTGCAGTTTGAGATGAAACTATTGATTCCTTCATATTTTTTTATTCTACTTTCTAAAGTTTGGGAGTTATTTCAAAGTTAGGTAGTTATCTCAAAATATTTGGAATGAATTTAATGAACCGGTTTTAGTGTTCAGAACAATTCTTCTGTCTGATTAGAGAAAATGGTTGTGCATTTCTTTTTCAGGAGCCCATAATAATCCACACGGCAGTGCAGTGGAACTAATGAGGCAGATCAAAAGGTGCCTTTGCTGAACAATGTGGACATTGACGATCATAATAGAGAAGACAAAGTCAATTGCAAATCAACTCCAGGTTAGCTACATCACACTACTTTGAACATACCAGAAATTAGCATCAGTAAAACACCACTTTACACAGTTCAGTACATGTAGCAACTGCATTTATTACAAGAACAGAACAGCATTTCAGAACATGCCCCCTTACAAGACCCCTGTGCAGAAAGCACAGTGAACCTTCTGCTCATCACATTGATGCACGGGGTCCATTTCCGTGGCAGGATACAGCTCACTGAAATTATATCAAGTCTCAAAATGAATGCCTGTGTGAGGACAAGGCCCAGCAGAAAGAGAAGTGATTCCTTTCCTTCCTGTTAAAACTAGGAGTTAGAAGATGGAGGCGGGTATTTCAGAGTACACAGTAAATGTCAGGGCTTACTAAAGAGGGCACCTGTCCCAGCGAATTGGGGCATTCTGCTTCACTCAGAGTCAATGAATATGGTAAAGCAACGCATGTATAAATGTCTATCATAATCATAACTGTACCTATTCAACTACTGAAGAATAAGCACAAAAGAGCCAAATTCTACACTTGCACCAAATGCGGAGCAAGAGCTGATTCTTTCCCCTCACCTCTCCTGGTTCCTACTTCTTCTCTACCTTCAACTTCAGTTCTGGTTTTCAAGGACAGAATTACTTAGAGCTTTTGGCTTTATTGAAGGTCTTTAGAACTAGTTTGAAAAATATTTTAAATAACACATTTGATCTAGTATGACAAGTATTGATAAAGGAAAGGTACTGATCTAACAGCCAATATACTTGGAGACAATGTGCCCCGGTTATCTAGGAAACAATGGATACATTAGAAGAGTCGATTGTGTTAGCAAGCAAACCACGTGCCTCAAAGGAAGAATTCTAACATCTTGTCATCCCACAGCAGTGCTCATATTGTTTTCTATTGGAATAAAATCTCAAATGCTTAATAATTAAAAGAAAAATAGTACTTGAAGCTTATCTTTTGTGATCAGCAGTTATGCTTACTGCTCTTTCATTATTTCTCTGTAAGTATATACAAACCGAGTTAGTGAAAGTTGGGGGACCAAATCTAATTTGCCACATTTAAGTGGGAGGGCCATGGAAAAATGTCTGATGAACTGAATGGCAGACTCAGTCTTGTTCTTTGAAAATGTCCACACCTTCTGTTACCATTGGAACACTGTTAATGAAACAATCCCACAAAATCTCAAGAACAAACCTTCAGAGGGAATGTTAAACATATTTGCCATTTATAAGGGATGTTGTACAACTGCTTACTCTGGGTATTTAAAAATGTTAGGTTCTCATTTAAACTCCCTTGTCCAATCTTCATTAAATGTGTGAAGGGCACACAGGATAACCTCTAAAGCATTAATATCAATAGGAAATGAGCTAAAAGAATTTTTAAAAATTGATGATAAACAAAAGCAATCCTGGCCTAGGCATGAGAAGAGAGGTTTCCTTGATTTTAAGGCTAAATTGGTCTTGACTAAGACACTTAAGCCCTTCATGGGCCTGTATGCTTTCCCTCCTTTCTTTCCCTCCCTCCTTTCCATCTTTCCATTTACACTCTGCCTTTCCTCCCTCCATTCTCCATTTCTCTTTGAGACACTGTATCACTACATAGCCCATACTAACCTAGAATTTACAATTCTCCCATCTCAACCTCCTGAGAAACTGTCACAACTTCTGCCACTGTGTCCTGGGTATGGACTGCAATTTCTGTCTTTCTTTTTCTTTTTTGGACAGGTTCTCCCTAGTCCCAACCCACCTGGAAGTCCCTATGTGGACCAGGCTGGCTTCAATCTCACAAGGATCTCTACTTGCCTCTGCCTCCCAAGGGCTGGGTGCTTAGGCCTCAATTTCTTTAGGTACAAAATAAGGCAGTTGTTGTGAATAACTTTTAAAGTCCTTTTCAAATTTGAATACATACTGTCAGAATCTTGTACAGAGTTTCTTGGTTACCATTATGAACAACCATAACTCCAGGAGAGTATAAAAATTCTTTTGGGAGTTTTCTGATGTTTACATGATGGATAACAGTAGGTTTCTATACTTCCAAGGGATGATCCTAAATTAGGCTTTCTAACAGGAAATACTCATGGTATTTTTACATTATATGGAGTTTATTCTGACATTTACTAGGATTACCTGGAGAGAGATGTTTTTAATCTATGTCTTTAATTTTCTTAGTGTTCAAACCGTGTTTTTCTTCAACTGTGTGGCAAATGGGTAACATGGTAGTAAAAGAGAAATTTTGGTTAAAGTGTTTCTTATTGTGACGAAGAATAACAGAAGTTTAAATTCCTTTTTACATTTGAAGTTTTTCAAACTTCCAAAGTTAATTCTCTTTTTAAAAAAAATTATTTTTATTTTGTGTATATTACCTGAATGTATGTATGTGTACCTGTGTCATGCAATGATTGTGGAGGTCAGAAGAGGGTGTCAGATTCCCCTGGAACTGGAGTGATGGTTGTTAGCTGTCATGTGGGTGCTGGGAATCAAACCTGGGTCCTCTGTAAGCGCAGTTAGCACTCTTTTTCTTTAATTAAAAAATATTTTATTATTTTTATTTTATGTGTATGAGTGTATTGCCTGCATGTATGTGAGTACACCTGTGTAATGCAATGCCATGGAGGTCAGAAGAGGGCTTTGGATTCCTCTGGAACTGGAGTTAAGGATGGTTCATAGTCGTCATGTGGGTGCTGGGAATCAAACCCAGGTCCTCTGCAAGAGCAGTCATTGCCCTTAACCACTGAGCCATCTCTCCAGCCCTCAAAATAAAATTATTGCTAATACTTAAGACCAAAGATCTGTGATAATTTAGCTGGTGAAGAATTACAACTTGTTGGCATTGTGCCAAAGAAAACATACCTGGGTTCTACTTTTAAGTGTATGACGATACACTTTACTAATTCATATTTATTGTACTCATTTTCAAAGTGGTAACAAACCTAAATCTTATTTCTACAATTTCAACAGATGCTATCTATATGGAATTCAAAGCTAAATATTTAAAAGGAATGACTTCTTTAATAATATATATGCAGTGGTAGAAAAAAGGCTATAGTTACACAGCACGAAAAAGTGGAAATGAGTTCCTCCAACTGGCAAACTTGATATGGAAAGGGTAAGCAGACAACTGCCCATGCATCAGTCCATTTCTGCAATCTTCCCTGGGCTGGTACTTCATTTCACCTTAATCATCAAACTGCTTGTGAAGTTTATCGCAGCCAAGTGCATGAGCTTTGAGGACAGTGCTTCCCAGTAGTGTTTGCCTATGATATTATTGTAAGCTTGGGAATATTGAAGGATATAGGGATTGCACGGGCAATGATACTCTTAGTGCTAATTAACATGAAGGAGCCCAGAAGATGGCAGAAATAATTCAGGAAATATATTCAAGGAGAGGAAAGTGTTGTAAAGCAAGGAAAAAGGAGGTAGATTCCAGCCACTGGTGCAGCCATGGAGCAACAGAAGCTATGGATGCCTGCCATACTGCTCTGTGTCACACATACAGCAATACCCAACAGGGAGGAAGCGCTCTGAACTCAGCACTGGGCCATGTCTACAGTCTTTTCTAAGGAAGTTTACAGGAATTTTCACCCCTTACTAGTGAACTTGGACTGTATTAAAAACTCCACAGAGCATGTGCGTTCCTCATACATACCCATCTAACTCAACAAATGCAATTCCTTCTCTGTCTATAAAAGAAGTTATTATTTGAAGTTCTTAGCCAGAATTCCTACTTCTTCAGCTTTTAACCTTGGCAGACAATAGGTGGGAATTTTCCTCTGACTGGGTGAAAAACACTGGCTAAAACATTTTACAAATGAAATTGTGAGTCTAGGGAAGGAAACCCAGCTGCCTGAGCTAGAGAAAGATTTGAAACACTTGGCAAGACTTTTCACGCCATCAAACCCTTGGGATAAAAGTCAAGCTGTTTCAAAAGAAGAGAGAAAATTAATGCAAAAAGAATCAAAGCACAAATTCCAGGCATCTCTTAAATATCACTTTTTCAATTAAAAATATGTTACATTTGGAAAATGAATGAGCAGAAAATCTTTTTAAAAATTCACACTTTACTACCTGTTGCTAATAGCCGCCTTCTTAGCTTTTCTTCCTATGCACGTTATACTGGTTTATAGTACATGGTTTTCACCCTATATTTGTCCTTTATTCTTTGCACATAAACACATGCTAAAGTTCTTTATAAACATGATTTGATAGCTGCATAATGAGCAATGGTTCCTTATTATTGGGCACCTAGTGATTCCTGAGTTTTACTATAATAAATATGTTGTGATATCAGCAGGGACTGACAGGGACAATGAATGGGTAATAACTGAAATTTGCTAGAAAGCTAAAAAATTGTAAAGAGTTCTATGAAAAACATCTATGAAAAACCCAACAAATTTGCCTAAGTCTCAGGGAACTATGAAATTCAGAAACAAATAAATACACTTGGAATTTTTATCCCATTACAAAATATTTATTTGGGGGTATGAGAAATATTATTGACAGTAACGATGACAGATACCACAACCAAGACTTTAAATTATGCCACCATGTGCCTTGGGCTAGCCTTTTGCTTATATTCTCATTCACACCATATTTCAATGACTCTAAATGCACATTTCCCCCCATAGCAAGCACCTCTGAAGCACTCTGTCAGTTCAATTGACAGTAATGGTTTTTTATTACTTTCTTAGCAATGCACAACATAATGACATGCCTAATGATTGGTGGCATGTTGCTTCGGTGAAATACAGCAATTCTAGCTGGAGTAGATGGTCATTTGCTGCTGCTCACATTTATACAGATTCTATTTGCACTATATTCAGCACAAGCTGTGCACAAACTTTGAGGCCAGGAACCAAACCAGCAACAGTAGTGGAACAGACAGATGCACGCCAACCTTAATACGTTGCTGTTCTGGCAACTGGGAGTGCCAAAGCTGTCTTAGTTTTATTACATACAGTTTGATTTTGGTGTTCAGGGCACTATATGAAATGGGACATGAAATGACAACTGATGTCAAATAAGGTCATCCATAGGGGACAGATGCTATAGAAAATGTCCTGTGCTACAAGCTTAAATCTAACATCTATGCCTATTCAGGTGTGAAAGTTGTTTCACAAGGGTAAAATGACAGAATTATGTCGTGTTTGTGTTCATATAGATTAGGGAAGGAAGACCTTTAGAAGAGGAATTCATTTGACTCTCCAGACTTGCAAGTTGCTATTTGCTCTAGGCAAGTAACAATTTATACCAAGCACGTAGTGAAGAATGCCAATCTCATCTATTTTATATGCTATGTGCTTACTAAAAGGATGATGGAATTTGCTGTTTATATACTGAAAAGCCTCACTGAAAAGTAGCATTTTAATCATTAGATATATATCTAATGTCAGAGAAAACATGAGCTTTAAAAATGTTAGACTATTTAAGTTATTTAAGTACCATCTCTCTCTTTCCCTCCCTCTGTAGGGAAACGTTATCATGAGGAAGACATCTGGGGTTTAACTGATGATACTGTTACAGACCAAAGGTGTCTTTAGGCTACATAAAACTACATTATAATATGAAGTTATACTAATATAAGAATACACACAGGGCAAGGAGACCAACTGTTTCACCGTATTTAGTATTTGTTTAGGCTTAAGTGTTGTATCTAAGGAGGGACTGACTGTGCAAATAGAGCTGGCCAACCAGCATGGCTGCCTGAGCTGACTTTGTTACCTTTAGGATCTCCTCATCTTCTTGTTCCTTTTCCTGATGACATAAACATGCTGAGATGATGGTCATATTTCAGGGCCATCATCCAGTCCACATATTGTATGTTGCTAAATCAGATGTTGTTAGCCTTTTCCTTGTTGAGACTCTCAAAACTCTACTCTTGATCTCTACTTGCTCTTAGCCAAAAGGCTGTGAAGAGATCCACCCTTGATCTCAATTTCTTTTGCTAGTTGACCTGGATCTCCTCAAAGGATCTTTTTCTCAGCCTGTCCTTAAAGTAATCATGTTCTTTACAGTAGCACCAGCACCACTGGAACTCTTCTAATCTGTCTGCAAACAATTCATCAACATCTGCATCTTCCCAATACACTAGGGCTTTCCTATCTTTCTCTCTGCCTCCAAGCTGTGGATATCTATGTCCACCTACATGTGGCTATCCTACAGACTCATTTATCAAACTCTGACAAACCTGTTCCTCTTGTTTTCCTCTCTTGGGGGAAAGAACTCACATATCCAGTTATCAAAGCCAGGCTTGACTGCATTCCTGGCTCTTTTCTAAGGATCTCCAAGCCATGCAGATTCCCTTCCTCAACATCTCTAAAACCCATCCTTTCCTCTACCCACCATGGCATCGCTTCAGTTCAGGAATATTATCCCACATATCATAAGACATTTTTAAATTATCACAAATAATGAGTCTAACTAGCTGGTTTTGCCTTAATTCTATCCACTCTCCATGCTACTATACCTGATTAATCTGCCCAGCATACATAGAAAGGCCATAATGTTTTCAATTTATGACAGCTAAAATTCTTTAAGCCTTCCTCTTCACAGATAGTATAAATTTAACTCCTTTGTATCATCTCCGATGGGCAGCTAGCTGCTTGTGTGGTAACTTCTTCATTCACACATATTCTCAACACTCCAGTCCAGTGTTCAAAACAATGGAAGCAATTCACTAGAAAGGAGTAAACTGTCAGTAAACTTAATGCCTAAGCAAAGGCTATAGTGATTCCCCAAACAGAGTCCAACCTTGGCAGTGAAGAGAAAATGGCCAGTGAGCGTAAGGATGGGCACAAGAATGTAACGTACCCAAACACTCTGGTGACACAAAAGTGTAAGCACTGGATTCTCCAGTGCCTATGGTACCACAGTTTTGATAGTCCCAAATTATTTTCATATCTTTTGAGTCCTTTGGTTAGGACTCAAACAACAATACAATAATACAACCAAAAACCAAACAACCCAAGAAAAATCCAAGGCCCTGACTTAAGATGCAAAGAAATATGCTTTCAAAGAGAGGGAAATATTTAAACTCAAATGGTGTATGGCTGGCATACTTTTGCTTTATTTCAATCTCATCATGTTAGTATCAGGTCATTCTTTATCTCTTCAGACCTGTCTCCTGAGGAAATCTGATCTGTAGCTGTGATCTCAGCTCAGGGATCTCTTCTCAACAACCAGAACCCTAGAACTCTGTATCACCAAGCGCTTCTGTGAACGGTACAGTGTGGTCCATTTAGCTCTTTCCTAGATGAACTGCTCATCCTCCCAATCAGATCATGAATTTCCTGGGAAATAGCCGTATGGTATTCTTTATCTTGCATATGCTAGTATATAGTTAGTTGAATGAGTCCATGAAGCTGCCATTGCATTTTCTCATCTTAGTCATTTTTAGTCTCATCTGAAGCCCAATCTTAAATCTCCAGTCTATTTTTTTTAGACAAGGTCTCATGAATCCCAGGTTGGCCTCAAATTCACTGTGTAGCCAAGGATGACCTTGAACTTCAGATCCTCCTGCCTCCAAGTCCTGAGTGCCAGTATCATAACTGTGTGCCACTTTGCCCAGTTTTATGTGGTCCTGGGGGTGAAACTGAAGGATTTGTGCATGCGAGGCAGGCATTCTGTCAATTCAGCCATACCCCCAGCTCTCCAGCCCATTCTTTGTCTTACCAAGAAGCAGAGGTGAGCAAGCAGCAAGCGACACACAAATGTCCTTATTTTTCTTAGTACAACTTTGATTTATGTCATTAAGCTTCCATTATCCAACATTTTCTACAGAAGTACTGCAACATTTAGGAAGCCAGGCTGCATTTTATGTGTTTATAAGATGACAATTACATATTTCTTTACTATTTTGATCTCTCTGCTTTATGGTACATTCACGATAATGATTTGGAAGATCAATTAGCGTCAACCAAGCACTGAATGGAAGCATGACATGAGCAGATAGGTCCCGGGGAGAACCTTTGAAAGGTGCCTATGACAGGTGCTGCAGTTATGCTCATGCTCCTGAGACCCTGGCTTAGCATTGGAGGCAGCATATACACGTCAGCTGACAGTGTTTCATGGTGAATGATAGAACTGTGGGCTAGACAGCCGCACTTATAACATGAGACTTGATACTGAAAACACACTGACAGTTCAGGTACATAAAACACGGTGATTATAGTCTACACCTTGTTTTTAGGGACTGAAGGGAAACACTCAAGCACAATCTGATCCACATGGATGACCACTTACCCAGGATTTGCTGGCTCCTTCACTCTGATCCAAGGCATCAGGAAGTGAACAATATTTTATATAAACACTGAGTTCTCACACAAAATCATACAATAACATTGCTTTCTCAAAGGAATCAAAACAAGTGCATTTAAGGACTAACTGAAGAAAATGTTTATTACAGAGGAAGTCATCCTTGTAAAAAAGAAATGAGTGGTTTTCAAGGATTTGTGTCAGAAGCCTCAATTTTGAGGTACATGGGGGTTTGATTAGTATTAGTAATATCAAATGTGACATAGCCTAAAATATAAAAGTCTAGCTTCAGGGAGCAGAAGAGACAGGAAGGAAATACTGAGAACAAATTAGAAGAAAAATGGGTTCACAGCAATTAGTAACCTTCAACAGATTAAAATCTAAGTGGAAAAAATTATAGAACATGGAAAAACTAGTAGATTTTTGGTCTATTTACCATTGAATTGAATATATTCTGGAATATTCCTTAAACATGCAAATAATCTATAAATGCCTGTTTTGTTTTTGTAAACCAGGAGCTATCTGATAAATGATCACAGACATTAATTTAAAAGTTCAAACTAACAAGTATATATGTGTCTGCAATTTCTGTTGTCACACTTACCTTGACATTTTTTTGAGAAGAAAAACAATAAAATTCAATACTGACTCTGCAATGTCTTGGGAGAATTTCAGAGGAACACGCCACCCCCAGTCCTGCTGATCTCCACCCGCATCTTCTGCCTGGAGTCTTATGCCTGTCGTGCATATGAAAACACCCTGGTTTACCTGTGACAGTGACTGTCGGAGCCGGGCCATCTGTGTGCTGTGGCCTTTGTTGTGGTCCTGCTCAGAAACCATCTGCTTCAGCTTTTCTTTCTCTATAGCTATGCTGTTAAATGCAGACTTCAAAAGAGAATGCACTGAGTGGGGAGAGAAGTGAGAAAGAAACCTAAATGCATGTAGACTGAACATACGAGATGCCAACTTCCATGGATATTAACTACTGCTCAGACATCTTCCAGAAAGGCTAGGTTACAGTCTAATTAAAAATCAGCCTTACAAAAAAAAAGAAAGAAAGAAAAAATCAGTCTTACAGAGACTCTATCAGAATATTTGCACCCAAAACAAATATGGCAATTGTAATTAATTAAGATGAAAACTGTATTTCACACCAGACAAGCCAACAAAGATTTGGAAACACATACAAAATACCAACATCAATTCTAAACATCAATACTTAAAAATTAATTTATAAACTCTAGAAGGAAAAGAACCATGTTTTGCTTGTCATGTTTGATGATAATATTTTGAGCCATTCTGTATAAAGTGTCATGCAACTCAAGAGTTATTACAAATTTAATTCCACAGAGTGTATATCTTCAAAAAGAGCATTTTATGAGTCCTGCCAACATTACACAGGCAGCGGATCCTGAAGTTCTGACAGGTTCCTTGGCAGTAGGAAATTATTTTGCCCCAAGAACAACACATGCATTGCTGTCTCAGACAGGAATGTCTTAATGTCAAAGTGCTTTGACTTAAAAGCAACAGCTAAAACAATAACTCTCCCCTCATCTCCTAGGTACCTAACTTACATGGTAAAATCTGAGGCAGTCTTGCATTTGGAACTACAAAAGGTTGAATTTACAATTTCTGTTTTTATAATAACAGAGTTTCTATAGTTTGTGAAGTCTTCTAAAATAGACATTTCCTTATTTGAAAAAGGCTATTTTTAAAAGTGTTAAAATCCAGTATAAAACAGTGGTCTGAATTAAGGGGGAGGAGAGTAGAAGGGCCCTAAGGAATTCACAATCCATTTTGGAGAGCTGGCTGACAATTCTTTTTCTTTGACAGTGCTAGGATAGTACCTAGAGAAGGGGCATACAAGGTAAGTATGCTCCCACTGAGCTACATCCCCAGTCTTCCTATTTATTGATTTATATACTACAGTCCATCATCAACTGAAAGGCAATAGCTCGATAGCTGGACTGCATGAACTCTACTTGTGGCTTTAAAAGCAGACTCCTCATTCATTTCAACCTCATAAAGCCTTCCAAAGAGCTCACTCAGTGGTCATGGATCTGTCCGTTTCTGCTCTAGCACCTGGGTAAGAGAATTTGTATGACTGTTGAAAAGAAAACATACAGCTCCAACAGAGGCTTTAAAACACTGTTGAAACTTGGATTTCTTGAACACTTCAGGATTATAACTGAATACACAGAGCTTCCCTGGGGCTGCCAACAAATTCATCCTTTTTCTAAAAACAGCTGTGCTGTGCTCACCTGTGTTGTTGTACTCCACCTGCTGCCACCCCACCCCAGAAGGAAAAGTTCCTGGCTGTGAATTCAAGCTGTTATATGAACAATACTATTGTGCTAATAACATAATTAGCATCCATTTTTACAATGAAATGAAAAATGCCATTTATGAGTAAGTAGTAGACAGTTTCAACAGACAAATCTGTAGAAAAGAATGGTAAAATGTTTGCTTTAGGATTATGAAATTAAACTGGTATCTGATTGTGTCATAAATAGCTAATATGTAAAATCCACAGAGTATCCCAGTAACAAGAAAGTTAATTTAGAAGCCATGGATGGCTCTTATTAAATACCACAGCATATTTTTGCTGATGGTTTGAGATTATACAGTTTTGCTAAGTTCAACATTCCTGGAGATGTCCTCAATGCATACCCATTCTTCTAAGCAAATAGGCTCTTGAATATTAGAGGTGCCCATGAGATGTTCCATTTAACATACATTTTCAAGGATATTTTATGATTTATTACCAGAAGCCCCAAGAGAAATAAAGGGCTACTAGTTCACAATGAAGTATCAGTGGCAAAAACAACACAATGTGTATCACACTTAGGGTGTTTTGAAAGACACTGTTCAAGAAAGTGCTAGTTAGCCAGGCTTGGTTGTACATGCTTTTAATTCCAGCACTTGGGAGGCAGAGGCAGAGGATCTCTGTGAGATCAAGGCCAGCCTGGTCTATATAGTGAGTCCCAGGCAAGCTGGGGATACAAGGAGACCCTGTCTCAAAAAAAAAAAAGGAAGCTAAAAACCATAGAGCAAGTGCAGATCAGAGTCTACCCACACCCTTGTTTACCTGTTACACCTTACACTGTATAGTTGATGCTATCAATTTAACTCACAAAACAAGCCTTATAGAAAACTTAATATAAAAAAGGGACTCAAAGGTATGACTGATTTCCCATCCCCTTAAATCTGAATTGACTTGTGATGCTCTAGAAAGTATAATATGAGGTGTGTGACGCTACACCAGTTCCAAAACTGGCCTTGGAGATCAGCAGCTTCCCTTTCTGGTGTCTTGGAGCCTTAAGCTGTCACGGACAGTAACAGGGGTATGATTATGAGCAGCCTTCCAGCTGTGCTGCCGATGTGCCAGGCACATGAGTGAGCCCACTTTGGGTCTATGGGTTCAGCCTTCAGCTGAATTCCATTGAGTGAGCTGAGTTAGTGACATATGATGAAGAAGCTTAACTTTTAGCTGAGCACTGACCCAGCAACTGTTAAATACAGTAGTGAAAGTTGTTTAAAAAAGGGAAATACTCGAACAGAATTCATTCTTTTCTGGCTAAGATTAAGCAATCAATATGTATTATAAGAGAACTAAAAGACATTGGTAAAAGATGGTGAGGGGCAGGATCTTGCTGGGCTTCCTCTTTGTCTTTCCTTCCCTTCCCTTGCCAACAACATGTTTGTTATCCAGTGAAAACTGAAGGCTGCCATATATATTTTCCCAACAGGCAGGCACTGTGTTCTGCTGTATTTTGCACACATACAGAACTCCATCTAGCATATAGACCATTTCATCTTTGTGCCATCATTACCTAAAGACAAAAGAATAAATCCTCCATCGAATATCCCTCTCATTAAAAAAGCCATCTTGTTGAAAGGGCATGATTACTTGTTGTTACCTTTCTGTGCAATTAGACAGAATTCTTCTTGCAGCTTTGTATAATCTGTTGAACTTTCCAGGGGGTCAGTGAGGTGGCTAGGAGGAGTCTGAAACTCAATATCTGCACAAAGGTTTGGGTTGGAGGAATGTAGACGAACCGGTGACATGGTGGCGCTGAAAGGAACCTGAAAGGGGAAGACAGAAATGATTCAAGTGTCATCAGGCCCCGTTCCATCTTCTCTTGTATAGACAAGATCCTTCCTATCCTCTAAAATAAGACCCCTCTGATGATGTGCTGGGAGATACCCAGTCCTTGTTTTATTTGGTTGGTAGTAGGCTAGCTGGGAAGGAGGACTCTAGTTAGAATTGCCATGACTCACTGGGTTTTCATTCTTTATTTTTTGGTCTTTTTGAGACAGGGTCTCCCTGAAATTCCAGCTAGCCTGGAACTCACTATGTAGACCAAGCTGGGCTTGAACTCACAGAAATCCGCCAGCCTCTGCCTCCCGAGTGCTGGGATTAAAGGTGTATGCCACCACGCCCGACAGGTTTTCATTCTTACAAAGATTAATGTCTATGGAATAGAAAAGGTACAATCCCAGACAAACTTAAACCTGAACCCTCACATGTCCCCACAAAGACTACAGAAAACAGCCATCTGAAATGTGATGTAGTTGACTTTCTCTTTCACATCAGGAATGTAATTTATGTTCATTTCTCTTTGAGCCTGAAGCAGGGTCTTACTAAATATGTAAAAATGCATATAAAGACTCATTGTTCTATAGCTATTGGAGAAAATTTGCAAACTTAACAGTAAATACAATAGCTTAAAGAAACTCAGTTATTTTTAATAGATTTAGTAGAATATGTAAATCATTGTAGTTCACCTTTGCATGTCACACACAACTCTGTTATAGATATGAACATGATGTATGACTTCGCCAACAATGAAAATTCACCATACTGTAGAGTATTCCAAATGGCTCAAAGGTGTCTCCGCCAAGGCTGGCTCTGCACTAGGTTTGCAGATGGATGGAGGCAAAGCCCTTTATGTCCCCTGTCTGTCTACCTGAGAGTTGCAAATGCTATTGTCCAATCATTCTTGGGAAATGAAAATACTAATTCTTCTAGCAAGTCAGACAACCGGTAACTTTCCCCTTAATCTTAATGCATAGATATTGACTCAGCTGTCCTAAGCAACTATGCATGAAATTCCACCAAAGCTTAATTTTGTACAACTGTCTGTTAACTCTGTCTCCCCAACTAACAGGACACATGCCATAGAAGGAAGGAAGCAATACCTTGCCTGATATGTGTGCATATATGTGAAACACTTATTTATAAAGGTGTTGTGTATTTTAATTTAAATTCCACAGATTGGGTGAGAGAGAGAGTAGGAAAGGAGGGCTGTCTGTCTCTCTCTCTCTCCCCACTTCTGACCCCTGACAGATGAAGGTGGAGAGAAGTAAAAACATCTGGCCTATGGGGAAACTAAAGGGTAGCTAAGACTACCCTGAGGGCCCTACTGAATAGTTCTGTGCTGACAGGGAGTTATTTATCTCAAAAGATATTGAAGGCTTACTGGGGAAGGAAGAGAACATGAAACTCCCAATAAGTTCAGCTAAGCTAAGCATGTTAATATATATCCTCTGAGGCATTCAGTATCCAGAGGCATCAAAGTCACAGTATTTCATCCTGAGTAGGGACCTTGGAGACACTGTGCTAGGAGATGTCAATACCTGTCTGTCTTCTCATGCTCAAAACTTCTACCTGGCCCAGATTTGAAATAGACAAATGGCAAATAAATCATTTTAGAAAAGGAAGTGCTGGGTTCAGTTATTTTTTGCAATCCTGTCTATGGCACTACTTCTATGATAACAATGACAGGGGCCCTTTGAGTACACCTAAGAGACAAATGGGCTTTATGTGGAAGAACAATTGCAGATAGATAAAGGAACGTTAACTGTGGTGGTGCTCAGTCTAGAGTCTATATCCCTAGGGGACGGATACAGACTCTGTGGGAAGGCTAGGATAGATGTAGAGGTCATAGGGAGAGTCTGCAAGTTAAAGACAAGGGTAGACCTGGGAGTGCAGAGTCAAGGATATGGCTTCCAGATACATGGAACTAGAGCACCACGAAGAAAAATAAATGTGGGTGTTTGGTGTTGGGAGATGTAATGTGTTGAGAAACATGGGAAATGGTTTTGCATGTACTAAGGGGCCTTCAACACTCCAAGGATTCACCTAGCATGAAAGTCTCTTCTGAGTGAGTGGGAAGGGGGTCATGTTAGCTTAGGGAGGCATTGCAAAAGCCTATTGTGAGAACCCAGAGTCCAAGAAGGAACCACATTTGTCCCTGAGAAAAAGGCTTCGCTATTAAATGTTGCAATCAGATGTCAAGAAGAAATATATAAGATACAAATTTAAAATTTGAACATAATGGAAGTTTAAAATTGGCTACTAATATACTGAAAGTGGCTTTTCATATGACCCATGGGGAAAGGAACTTGCAGTACTCCATTCTAACTGCAATCAGACAGCTCCCTGGGAAGCTGAAAACAATTTTTACATACTTCTGACTGAAAAAAAAAATCAGTATATATTTTTTTGTTAAAAGAAATGTGCGGAATGGATCATTTAAATTGAGGAATTCACAAAATACATAATATAAATTAGAATGCAGTAATCTAACTAATTCAGCCTGGGGACTCACTCAGTTTTCATTCATTCATTGGCTTAGATATTATTAGACATAAAACTTTAAGTGGTAGCTCGCTTCTGTCAGTAGCGATGGCATGGGAGCTGCCAACCTTCAGTGCTGAATTTGGGCCTTTCTCCTTTGCTCAGGAAAGAAACTCAAGGGTTCCTAGAAGTCTGACAATAGGGAGGAAGCCTGATTCTGGAACATGCTGGTACCACTAACTGCGGTATAGAGTGGGGATGATAGGGGATGCCTTTAATACTCATCTACAAAGAAGTCAAAAGAGTAATGAATTGTGAAAACTTCTGGCCCTGAAAGGTAGCAGTGGTGACCAGGAAAGAAAGCACACAGTAGGTCCAAGAAGGATACTAAACTTACAGGACCTACTGAGCCAGGGTGAAAGGTTCCTTGTTCATATTCTGCAGTTTATGTTCAAGGATGCATTTGGGGGTGCTCATTGCTTGGGGAACCTTGGTGTTCGCCCACAGGGAGGGGTCAGTGCTTCTCTGTTTCCAGTCTGCTCTCTGTGGACTCTGGATGATGGTGAAGGTAGCCTATTTGGAGTGCCAATGTTAAGACCCAACAAGAATAAATTTTGTGAACTTCTCCTTAGGTACACTTTTCTTTGGTGCAATGTCATTCACCCAAGACACCCAACTGGGAGAGGAAAAAAACTGACCAGGATAGGACAGCCTAAAGTGTATGTGGTAACTTCAGTGTTGGGAAGAGGAAGGGCTGGGAATTAAGAAGAAATACTACACTAAAATAAATAGGGAGGCTGAGTCAGGCCACTGGGATGGAGAAGGGTAGGGAAGAGTCAGCTGTGGGTCCCGCTCAATGCTGCTGTGATGTAGAGTAACAGCTATAGACCTAGAGGGTGGACAGGAGCCATGCCCCTATAGTAACTCCTGAAAACATTACTAAATGTTGAAAGTTTTTCTCATTAGAATCATCTAAGTTATAATTTCTATGTCACAGCTATGTTGGGATGTGGGCATTAATGCTTCCTGTTTGAAGAAACTTTTTTTTTCTGACTCCAGTTTAAAAAATATAAGCCTACTCTATTTAAATAGGTGCTAATCCTTATTTTGTTATTTTCACTGTATGCATCTACAGCACTACCCTACATGTTATTTTAGAAGTATGCTATTTGAGGATGTATTAACATTTTCATAAAATAACTAAACTTTTCTTTCCAGACTTTGATTTTGTCCCTTCTTTAAGAATCATTTGGATTTTAATTTTTATTAAAAAGATTTATTTAATTTATGTGTATATGTGTGTGCCTGAGTGTATGTATGTGCATGTAGGCAGTTGTGAGCCACAATGTGGGTGATGGGAACTGATCCTAGGTCCTTTGAAAGAGTGATCTTAACCACCGACACATTTCCCCAGTCCAGTACTTAACTGATTATACAGGTTACCTACAGTCAGAATCTGTTATCACATCACTGTCAGGGACTTCATTCATTTGAATTTGAATACATCCGTTGTACAATGAAAGCAATTTCAGTAATGACTTGGCTCAAATGTTTATAAAGCTATGAATTCGAGAGTCAATTCCCTAATAAATTCCAAGCCACTGGTTGTTTCAATAATCAGATGTAATTCTATCCCTGGGTCTAGCTAAGCACTTACATATAAATCCAGAACTGACTACTCATCATGAGGGGAAAACCAATACCCTCTACACCAGTACTCCTCTACAGCACAACCAAAACCTTTTCATAGTGTTATTATTAGCAATTCTAGTCTTGAAATATGTCCAGTTTTAGCAAGAATAAGACTGTTATTCAGAAAATATGTAATAGATAAAAACTAACACCTATGATTTTTATGAGCTCAGGAATCTATATTTTAAAAAGTTCACAAGACCTTAGGATTAATTAGTATTGACTGACTTTCATCCTGCAAAGGGTTTCTGTGCTCAGACGTTCTAGTTCATATTCTGTGTGGATAGTCACTATTCTTTGCCTTTTCCACTCCAGTGTGTCTGCTGCACCTCATATCCATTCTGTAAATTCTTGGCCGGGGGCAGGTCGGTCTACAGTTTCTGACTTTTGTATGACTATTTCCAGAAAGCAATTTCCCTTGCTAGGTGTAATTTGGGTACCCATGCAGAGATGACGTCAAAGTTTTCTTACTCTTTCATTTCTCTCTCGCACATCCTTTTCAAATAATCACATTGATACAAAAAAAGCACAATTTATGTCTGCAGTAACATGACATTTTTAGACAAACAAAAATCAGCAAAGATTTCAGTATCAGTATGGAGAACAAAAAGCATTTGCGAACATTCTCCCATCTCGGGGCCCTATACTCAGTTACTCAAACTCTGTCAAACTTGAGTTTCAACAATTTCTTCTTTTTCTTTTCTTTTTTATTTCTTTTTTTGGGGGTCTTTTTTGAGACAGGGTTTCCCTGTAGCCCCAGCTGGCCTGGAACTCACAGAGATCTGCCTGCCTCTGCCTTAAGTGCTAGGGTTAAAGGTATGTACCACCAAGCTCGGCTTCAATCATTTCTTACAATGACCGGAGAAGAAATTGGATTACATACTAGCTCTCCATTGCAAAACCCCAAACCCCAAACCCATGCTCAATTCCTGCCATGCAAGGATAGCCAGAGAACATGTGAAAGCTATGCCGACCGCACGGGCCACAGGTGAGTCCTCACACAGGAGGGGCACCATCAGATAGAAGTCACCCATGTACACATTCTTCATTCTTATCAAACTTCCACTTGAGACTGAAATCCACTCACTGTTGTAGCCACTGCAGCTGCTAGCCTCTGCCGGCGTCGAGTTGTGTTGAACTGGCCCTTCACAGGTGGCCCTTCCTGACAGTGAATGGGAGAAGAAAAGGGGGGTAAAAAACGGGATGGGAATGGAGAGAACAGGGTTCAGGGAGATGAAACATAATCAGAAAAAGGAGAAGGAACATTTTTAACTGAGATTGACTTTAAAAAAAATCTTAACACTGAAACAGTTCAATGGACATTCATGCCACAGAAATGCTCATCACTCTAGATCACTGCAGATCACTCGATCACTGCAGGTCCACTTGCTGAATATAGTATCTAACCCAAAAGGAGAGGCAGAACTGTAAATTAACAAATAGCTTGTGATTCTAAGGTAAAACAAATATGCACACCACTTTTTAAAAAAATGTGATGATATATTGTATGAAATCAAAAGGTAACCAATACATGGTAGCAAAGACAACAGGTAACTTCAGGGAAACTGGTTATATAATATGTGAAAGAGAAAAGAATAAGGGAAAACGTACCAGGATTCTTTAATTTCGAACTCAACTTTATGAGCCTTATGGCAGGGACTCAACATTAGGAAGAGTGTTGGCATCTTCCAGTTAAAGAGTTTCCTAGTGAGAAAGCCAGTTCTAGGTTGGGGGAAAAAAGCCTTCAAGCACCTCAGTGTGTACGGACGATTCTTAGAGCCTCCAGCCATGAAAAACAGGCTTCATTTGGTGGCATGTGCCTATGCACAGACCGGAAGAACACTGGGGCTTTCTTCCATTTTCCCTCCTTTTGGTAGATGGGCTCAAGGGGTAATGATGACATTTTCTTCTTATCAGTCAACTCCACCTAAATGTGGCAGATGCTGAGTCTTCAAGGTTGGGAACAGTAATTTCACTTTCAATTAAAGTGAATTTTCTTAGAATCATCTAACAATTCACATTGGAAAAAAATCAAGATTGCTTTCATTTGTTTGGAAGAACAAACCTTTGGAACTCTTCATCTCTGATTCTCTTTAAAATTTCCTAATTACGTTCATATTTTACTTCACAAATCTTTTGCATATCTTTATGTATGTCATATATACATACATAATCTATTTTCCACAAAGTTTTCTGCATGAATCTCTTTCCATTTGGTGTAGTAAAAGAAGAGTTTATCTCTATATTGCACTATAATTTCAGGATGTAGGATATCTAGGACAGCTCCCAGTGAATGACAGTTTTATCTGCTACTATGTACTTGTTTCTACTATAACTCATCTCCCAATATCCAAGAACCGATTATTTAATTTATGCCATTAATAACAGGAGAGCTCCAATAGCTCTTTCTATAGCACCTCTGAAACCACTGTTCTCTTGGCTTCTTCTACATCACTGACACAGAGCCAAGCTATTACTGCATAATGGTATTGAGATTTTTATTAGAACCAGAAAATCTGAAGTTTGGAACATCAGGATGACAATTTTTTAAACGATAATCCCCACAGAACCTTCTAGACAAATGTTGATTTCATGAGTTACACAACAGATTTCTGAGGGCAACCATTCAATGGCATGGAGTACAAATACAGTCATGTTTGAGTAAAGCACACAGTCTACCCTATGCAAGAATAAGCAGTCAAATACCCAGCGTAAACATATCCTGAATTTTCAGCTTCCTGAGCTCAATTTTTTAAAAAAATGATCTATTTCATAATTATTTCAAGATGACAACTACCTCCAAATGCTGAGTGTGAAGTTCAGTGACACAGTAACAAAATCAGTAACTATCACCATCACTACCACGCAGTCTGGCTTTTTTCACAAATGGCTGATAGTCAGCAACAGAAAATGAGCTGACCTAAGCCTCTCAAGCTGGCTCCAACAGTGGTCATCACAGCATGTGAGAGGATAATGAACTAGGAATACTTGGCATCATTCAATGGAATTCCCATAGTCTAAAAGCTTTTAAAATGGGAAGGAAAAGCAGTGCTAGGATGGGGAGAGAGTAGTAGTAGGTATCTTTAATCTTCTATGGTAGAAACAAATGCTACACCTTTCTGTAGGTAAAATACTGCTGAGGAAGATGTCCATGCCGGATACAGACATCGCTGCATGAACTCATTTATCCCCAACAGGCACACATGTTGAAGGAGCTTGAGTACGGTTCTAGTTACAGAGAAAGAGCATCCTGAGGGCTCTTGGAAGATGTATTGTCTTAGGCAAGTGGCAAAGGTCCAAGGACGATGCCAGGTTGTGCAGCGCTGCAGCTGATAATACACATTTTGTACAAGTCCAAGTGGAAATGGATTCTCTCTGGAGTTATTAACAGCTTATTGTTACCCAAAGTCTATGTGTTTCTACTAAAAGCTGGAACTACATGTCTCCCTCTTAAAATAGCAAAGTAAGCACAGAGATGCGGTGATTTCAGTTTCCCTCCGTCCAATCTAACTATGAACCACAAGGGCCATTTTTGTTACTCTTTAGCAAAACAAAAATGAGGCAAAACAGCATCCGTGAAAAATTCAAAACAAACCTTTCAAAGATTCTCCTGCTTTTTGAAAAAATTTCTTCTGATGACTCAGAAAATCTTCTAAACTTCTCTAAACATTTAAAAGCACAGTCTGTGACAGGGAAGTGTATTCATAGCTGCATCCTGTTTCCTCCAGAAAAAATGGAGCCAGTGGGTTTGTGGCGGCCTTTCTAGCTGCGCTGACTGCCAGGGGCACTGCACTCAGACTTACTGAGAACCAGGCTACTGAAAATAACAGCTGAATGGGGAGTGTTCAGTAGCAGACTGAAACACTATCACAAATGGGTATGTTTCTAGGATGCTAGCTTTCTTCAATCCTTTCATTGAAAGGAATGGTTCTTTTGTTCATAAAAATGATTTTATTATCTTAGCCACGTATGAATGAACAAACAAATAAACAAACAAACACAAGACTAGACATTCATAACAAACTCAAAATTAAATGAGACTGCCAAAGGCAATTTTAGGTAATTTTCTTGGGAATCATTTGGCACATTTTCCCTGCAGTACTAATTTTATGAATAGAAGGGAAAACACATAAAAACATATTCAACAAAGGAACAGACAAAAAATTTATTATGAAATATATCAGATTAGGAAGCAAAGTATCAGTTTATTATTCACACATTCAGAATTACAACACAGAAGATATTATTAAAGCTGTAGGAATTACAGAACAAATACTTCTGTTAAGTTTTTAGAAGAAACTGAAGAACTCTGAAGAGTAGTTTCTTTTACCTTGTGTTAGGATCTAAATTGGCAAAGTACAATTTTTAAAAAGCTGCATTTTAAATTTAACTTTAACTGTGCAGGTAAACAATCATCTATAATATGTAGCTAATATAAGAACAATAGAGATTTTAGTTAAGATTTGAAAGTAATATGATTTATGACATAAGAGGTTTTAGGCATTTACCATATTTTGTATCATTGAAATACAATAACATAAGAAGATCTTATTTAAAAAATTTGATTTGTTTCAATTAAATTTCTTATTTCAAGTAAATTTATGATGAGCCATAGTTTAGATTTTAAAGTGATTGTTATAGGCCAAATACTATCTCTATTTGTAGAGTCACAGAATTTTAGAGTTGAAACAGAATTCAGTGATCATTAAATTAACTCCATCATTTTGCCCAGGAGCAAATGAAGCTCAGAAAATTTAACAGAAATGGCCAGAGAATCACAGTGATCACACTAAAATGTTTGTTGATTTTTCATCTATAGTACCTTCTACAATTCCTAGATAGATAAAACTTTGGACAAAGTTCACCTACAAAAGAGGCTTTTAACATCTAGAATATCTAAATGAATGTCCATTACAGTCCACTGGATTTTCAGTCTAGATTTTAAAGAAACTTTCTGCTTAAGTTTGAATGTTTTAAAGGCTATGACTACTGACTCCTGTGTACACTTATTATATCAACTTAACCATTCTCTCAAATTCTTTGCACCTATATTCAATCAACTAAAATAAGTAAGATTTTTCTCATTATTTCAGATACTATAACTCTGCTCGAAAAGCACTAGCTTTAAAGTAGCTAAGCTATCCCTTCAAGCTCACACCGATGGATCTGTAACTGATACATAAGATGATACTTTAAAGGTAAATGGAAACACAAAGGAAAGAAAAGTCAAAGCTGTACCTGCAGTTGTATTTTTGTATCTTTGCTGACACTTTTTGTTCTCCAGCGTCTTGTGACCCGCTTGTCTTTCTTTGAAATATCTACACAGTTAGCCTACATTACACAAATAGTTAAAAGCAACAAAGGATTATTAAGTTCACGCAGATGATACACATACAAAGTACACAGCAAGTTAGTAAAGAATTGTTGTTAGAACCTCAAAGCAAACCACTCAGGACAGAAAGACATTATATTAAAAGCAAAGAAGTATATAACGTAATGGTGAAAGTTATTTTTCTGATATGCAAAATGAAAGCAACATTAGAGATCATGAACATCTTTTCTACATTAAAAGATGGTCATAATTCTGAAAGTGTTAGAACTTTTAACTTCAAAACTATCATTTCTAATGCAAAAGAAACATGAGAGAATAACTCATATGTATTGCTACACTAGTGTGTACTCTATTTAAAATTCATCTTAACACAACGATACTAAGCTTCAAAAGAATTAAGAATAACTCTATCATATAAACTATATATTTGCATTATTACAGATATTGTAATATATGTCTGATTACAGCCTTTCTCCTTTTGAGTCTTGTATATTCATAGAACAATCCAGTGAAGACTATGTATCTTAAGTCTTGATACCAGCAACAGTTATGTTTACCTGCATGTCAGTAAAGTTAGGTGCTGACTGAGTTCTCTGGAGTATCTCCAAATTTTGCAGGAGTTTGCTAAGTTCCACAAGGTTTGACTGACAATGTGCAAGATCTAATAAAGATCAGAAACAAAAATATTAGAATTGGCTAGAGATGGTGGTAATGGTAATAAAGGAAACTCAGTCCACACTGCGGTAAATATGACTGGGCAGACCCGTGTTTACGGGACGGCGATACGGGAGAAATGAAGAACATCCCTCTCTCGATCAGAACCACAGAGTCACCGGTGGTTAGATGATTTTAAAGTCTGTTCTCACCAGCTGTGACTTAATGTAGACACCTCTGACATCTCAAGTATGTGTGTTCACTTTTCTGTGCTGATGGCTTTGTCACATGGACAGTCAGGGGAACTTCCTGTGGTTTTATTCTTAGGGGCCTGGCTACTTGCTCGCTAAAATGATTTACAAGGTGGTTGCCTCAAAATTTGGGTGGAGCCACAGTCAAGTTCAGAAAAACGACATAAAAATCAATTAAACATATCTGTTATTCACTCTAATAATAATGTGGCAATGAGTCTATTGCAGACTTTTACTAAATTAAATTTTATCTCTATGGAAAAAAATATGCTCTAAGAGCCAAACAATTTCCCTATATATTTAAGGTCTGAACTTGTACAAAAGGGCCAGCTACTTTAACTATTAGAACTATAAATCAGACATGTAATGGGTTTCATAAAATGTTATGTTTTTTAAATGCAACCAATAAAATAAATATAAAATATTTACTCTTTTTCTAAAAAATATTTTATTTACTATTTTAATTTTATGTGTATGAATGTATTGCCTGCACATATGTAAGTGCACCCGTGTTGTGCAATGCCAGTGAGGCTCAGAAGAGGGCATCGGATCCCTTGGAACTGGAGCCACAGATGGCTATTAGCCATTATGTGGGTGCTGGGAGTTGAACCAGATCCTCTGCAGGAGTGGCCAGTGCTCTCAACCGCTGAGTCATCTCTTCAGTCCGTAAATATTCTTACTCTTAAACTACAACCAATCTCAGTGGTAGGCAAACTAGGACAAACGATCAGTATAGATTGTTTTGTAGGAGATTAGAAAAAGGAGAGTTTCCAGATTGAGGCAGATTTACAAGATTGAGGGCAGAGTTACAAAAAAGTAGATCTTTTTTCCCCTGGGTCTGGAAGATTGACAGGAAGGTCTTGGCCAAACAGGAAGGTGGGGAATAGCAGAGAGGACACCAGCTTGGGAAGGGCAACCTGCTCAGAGGCACTCAGCCAAGAAAATGGAGATATGTTCAGGAACCAGCAGTTTGGTCGAGTCTACCAAAGACAAGGGTGAAAGGATATGGAGGGCCAGATCCACCCTGGCTGCAGAATGTTGGGCTAAGCAGGCTAGATTGACACCTGGTGCCAATAAGAAGACATGAAGAGGGTTTGCATAAGAGCTATTTTAAGAACTAACAGTCTTGAGGAAGCATTATATAGTGAATTTGCTTTGGATTAGTCAAATGAGGTTGGCAGGAATCCCAACCTCTCCATCAGGGTGGCTCTACAATTTTGGACAAATTCCTGAACCTTAACGTGTTTCATTTTCCCTCATCCAGTAGGCTAAACACAATACCTTATGATTGAATACAACAGAATAATGCCTGCTAAGTACTGGCCCAGGTACTAGGCTGGAGAGGTAATATCCCATGAGCCTCTGAGAGGGATGAAGTAGCAGAGTCAGGGACTGAAGTGGCAAAGCTGTGTGGCCAGAGACAAGAACGGTGGGTCTGGGTTGGCAAGATAGGGATGGAACACAGGGAAAGGTAGGGAAGGAGGTGGGTGGGAGAGGGTGGGAAGGGGGGGCTAAGGAGTGGTCAAATAAATGACAGGATTGGAACTGGTTGTGTGAACACTGAGGAGAGTCAAAAGGTGAGCAGCACTGACATACGAGGAGTCCTCTTATAGCAATCCTCAGGGGAGACATGGGGGTTGGCCAACACCAGGCTCAGACACTTGCTCTGCAGTGAGAATGTCTGTGTTTGAATCTTGGCTCCCTTTACTAGCTGTAGGGGAGTTCCTGTCCCTAACCTTCCCATAGTGTTACAGTAGCAAAAACCCCCTTAAAATTGGTCAAGACAATAACAATTTTTGGCCTGGATGGAAGGTGAATATTCCAGTTTTTTGAGGTCACCTGGTCACAGGACCACCCCCAGGAAGGCAGGTTCAACTTAAGTTGTGCTAAATAGATGGGTGGACTACCTAGTGCATTAATGAGGTGATGAACTTCTCCTGCCTGGCATCCCCACCTCCTAGCATCCCCACCTCCTAATGCAGTGCTTCTAACTAGGTTATAGGTATGTACTTTCCGTAAGTCTGTGTGCTTTTCTGAATTCTTCAGAAGTGTAAGCTCTCCTTTTCTTCATCTCTCTTTTGTAACTATGCTTTTCCTAATGCTTTGAGCCGCCCCATCATTTGGGGTTTCTTACTTTTTTTCTCTAAAGCTCCCTTCCCCTTCCCACCATGTACTAGATAGAGTCCTTGTGGCTGACAGTCTATCACATGTCTGACTTCCATACAGGCTCTAAACCAGAATGGCTTTATGTTTTTTTCCTTCTCCCCTCCATTCTCCTCCTCAAGGCAGCTGCTAAGATTCACAGCATACCTGCCCTGAGGATTTTCCCCCTAAATTCTAATAAAATTGTCCTAAGCTTCCATTTGAATCCTTTCTTAAATTCTCTGATGAATAAGACTAAGAACCCTTAAAGGGGTGGGGGCCCTTTTTTCCTGTATCAATAGGAAAGGCTGATATAGAATGACTTCTGCAATGGAGTTGTCTGAAAGTGAGATCTGCCTTCTTTCCCCCAAAACAAAAGTTACTCTACAGTCTGTGCAGTGAAGACATCCAAAGAAAACCTTTTAATGGGATGTCACTGGTCATGACTACGAATATAAAATCCCTTTTAAATCACAGTTTCACATGTGGATTAAGTTTGGGAGGTTGGTGTCTCAGAGGGCTGAAAAAATTGCAGATTTTGAGTTAACACACTGAAAAAATGGTGGAGGTGTTGGGAGGACTAACACAGATGCTAAATTTTAATTTTTTCTAAATAAAAACAGCAAAAGTTATCTAACATCTCCTTTTAATATAATTTCATAAAAGAACAAAAATTAATCCTTACAGTGTCTCAAGCTCATCTAAAAAATCAATTGAGTCTTATCAAAGATTCTCTTCGCTGCCTTTGTTTTTCTGTTTTGAAGATCAAATGAAAACTGTCTCAGAGTGGAAATGGCCTGCAGATCAAGTTTGGGTCAGTTGGAGAAAGGAAAAGATTAAGTAGCTCAGAGACAGAACAGTGAGGGAATTGTGGGTTAGTCAGGAAATTTAAAAGCTGACTGAGAGTGAAACATCACTGGAAGTTTGCTGTACATCGCTGTGTTAAGGAATATACTTGTTCCATGGGCAACACAGGAGCAGACTCTGTGGGAAGAACCTCGAGAGGACCATAGCACAGAGGGTCCAGGTGTGGGAGCAGAGGGCGCTTCAGGGCCCAAGGGCCAGGTAAAGGTGGCCAGAAGGAACTGGTAAAGAGTTGAGAGAAGGGTGAAGAGGGTGGAAGCCAGGTAAGGGAGAAACTCAGATATACTTGTGAGGGCCAAGACAATTGACAGGTTAAACAGCCCGGGTTATGGAACAGAGAAGGATCTAGAAAAATATAAAACAGAAAGGAAAGGCCAGGGTAATCAGGCCGTTAGGTGGAAACTGTAGCACTAAAATTCAGACCAGCTTTTTGTTTGGGGCTTACTGTGACAGCCCCAGGAACAGGAACTAACCTTCTGCACACCTGTCCATTTCTTCAGAGTCCTGCAGCCAGGCTGCCACTTTACTCTGGCCAGTTGTGCAGGTTGCGGGGAGGCTATTGCTGCATGGTAGAGGGGACTGCCATGGAAAGCTGTTGGGCTGCATCTGTGACAAGCAAAGAGAGGAAGCAAGATCTGTATAGAGCAGGAACACTAACTTAAATATTACTAGAAAATATAAGTGTTCTGATCATGACATTAAAAAGAGAAAGGAAGGGCACATTCAAAAAGAGAAGAGTCCCCTTCCCATGAGCTGGAGCTGTGATCCCCTCCTGTGAGCTGGAGTGATGGTCCTGTCCCATGAGCTGGAGCTGTGGTCTCCTCACATGAGCCTGGAGCTTTGATCCCTTACAGGGAGTCACAGTTCCACATTCCTCTGGTGGTAGGCTGATGGTCGCCCAGAGTGGAGGATGGGGGATTTCCTGATGCTGAGTAGCAGTTTCATTCTTCTTTGAGTAGCTTGTATTCCCTCTAGCCTCCTCCCCTAAGGTCCAGGTTGTGCGTGGCAGTGGCTTTGCCTCTTATGCTGGGGATGGAGGAGGTCTCTGTCATTTGCAGATTACAGTCTTGGGAGGACTGATTCTCTAGAAAGACTGGACCTCCTACCTCCCCTGAGGGCTGGCTTATTTTTTTCCTAAATATTTTATTATTTTTATTTTATGTATGTGAGTGTATTGCCTGCATGTAGGTAAGTGCACCCATGTCATGCAATACCCACAGAGGACAGAAGAGGCCACTGGATCCCCTGGAACTGGAGTTACAGACAGTTGTTAGCTGTCATGTGAATGCTGGGATTCGAACCCAGGTCGTCTGCAAGAACAACCAGTGTTCTTAACTGCTATCTCTCTGGGATGGCTTATTTTTTCTATTATTCTTCTACAGCCCCAGTATGCCTTCACCTATGCCTTACAAACACCTAACTGAACTTCCAGAAATAAAAATCATAGTCTGGCTGGGAGTGATGGCACATGCCTTTAATCCCAGCACTCAGGAGGCAGAGGCAGGGGGATCTCTGTGAGTTCAAGGCCAGCCTGGTCTACATAGTAAGTTCCAGGCCAGCTGGGAAGTTAAAAAAAAAAAAAAAAGAAACAGAAAGTACTATGATACCTAAATGAACACAATCCTCAAATTAAAAATATGTAATTGTGGGGCTGGAGAGATGGCTCAGCAGTTAAGAACACTGACTGTTCTTGCAGAAGACCCAGGTTTGAATCCCAGCACCCACATGGCAGCTAACAACTGTCTGTAACTCCAGTTCCAGGGGATCTGAGTCTCTTCTGTTCTTCGTGGGCACTGCACAACATGGGTGCACTTACCTACATGCAGGCAATATGTGCATACACATAAAAAATAATAAAATATTTTTTAAAATATGTAATTGTATTTTAGAATGTAAATTTGCAATTTTACATCTACTATAATTTTTAAATATTATTTACTGACACTACCGAGCCTCAAAAATAATGTGAAATTTGTCACTGTTGTCATCATGTGAGTCTGCTATTCATTCCCTTTCCAAATTATTGAACCTATATAAAGATTTTCAACGTAATCATGTTATTTCTTAAAGAAAGCAATGCTAATAAAATATTCAACAACAAAAAAAGAAAGAACAAGTCTTGCCTAAATGGTAAGAGCTCAGTGAAGGCCAAATTCATGTCATTAAGGTGCTGCCTCCATCCTCCAACACAGAGGACAGTGTTCAAGTACACTGTGGTCCCAGTCACTTCAAATTACCCAGAAGGTTGTATTTGGTACAGAGTCCTTATTCTAATCCTTTTAACTCATGCTTAAAGGGCTTTCCTTCCTGAAAGCTGTCTGTGCCTTGATGATTAGGTCAAGGTCCTGTCAAACAAGTGTAATTCCTAAATACAGTATCCATGAGCAAGCAGCCTTAGAATACTCTGAATGCATTCTGCGAATTATACAATAGGTAGTCTTGCCAAGTTATCTATAGCTGATAGATTTTCCATTAAAAGAATTTTATGTGAAATAAAATTGTACAAACTATGTATATATTAGGGTGTGTGGTAAATGGAAACAACAGAAACTTACTTCCTAAGAACTGTGATGTCTTTAAAAGTCCACATTTGATTCTAATATTCAGTTATAACTGACTGTGCCTCTTGTAAATTATTAAGAAGTGAACAATGCACATACTTAGCAAACAGACTTATTTATTACCCACAGAGGGCCACAAACCAATTAACGTTCAGGAGTCTCCTAATTTGATATGTGGAAAGTAAGCAAAGTGATAAAAGGTGCTTTTCAGTATTTTGATAAATGTAATGGATATCTTTCAGTGAGTTGGATCCCTAAGCTTTGCCATTTGCAATTGGAGAAACAGTCCTTGTGAGGAAACTAGAGTTGAAGAGCTTCCTTATATGAGCACAAACAGTGGGGGAAGGTCTGGGTTTCAGTCCATCAGTCTCAGATATCACCCAAGTTATTTAATAAATAAGATGAGGGACAGAAACAATGCATCTTTTATCAACACTTTGTACCAGAGACACAGGCGGAGGCTGGAAGAACCAAGAATTAAATATTTATGCTTTCTCTTTAAAGATCTATTTGGGATACAGTCCTCATTTAATTTGAACTAATACCAGGATTTATTCTTCCCTGTGATGAAAACCCAGGAGGCCCAGAGAAACATGGGGACTTTTCAGGGTGAGGGGGTGCATCTACAAGATCCCAAACATACTAGCCCTCTGGCCTTCTGTTCTGTTCTCTTTTATTTCAGAACTGAATACTTTATTCTTAGGAGGAAGGTAATTAAATCATTCTTAGTAAGGCTGCAACCACAATAAAACAGACAGGACAGCCTTGTGAAATATACTTAATGGAGTTTAACTTAATTACTAAATATTGTCTAGTGAAATAACAAAAGCATAGTTACATTCCACTGAATTGGATTTGGTTACATTTGCTGTTTCTCAGTGAGGGTTCCCAACTCTGGGCAGAGAAACCTTGGATCTAGGTGTTACACACACTCCTGTGCAAGCAGGGATGGCATCACCACTGAAATGTTTTGTATCCAATCCTTGTGTCTCCAACCTCAATGTCACGTACCAAGCATGAAGCTGGACACCTTGGGCAGTACAACATGACCGTTTCAGGAAATGTAGTTATTGAATCAAAGCCAGAAATAGCTGCCTGCCTCCTTGCCTGTTGTCTTAACCTTGACTTTCAAGCAGACCAACCTCTAGCTTTTCTGCTTATTATAGTTCAAAGAACATCTTTGAACATCTCTCCTGTCTGGCACCTGGTACTGATTTTGGAAACAGATGTGGGGTTAGATCCTGGAATGGCTCTTTACTGTCTCTGAACTTGGCTATATGAAAGATAGTTAAGAGTGTCATATACCTAATATAACACTTACTTACTGAAATATTACTTACACCATCATCCATCTTCAGCTTACTTGCATTAACTTCATGGAGGAATTGAGTACCCTCTTGTTGGGGCATGTATATAACTGAGGACATGAAAGTAAGTTTCACTTTTGAACTTTGGGGTCATTTTATTAGCACCCAAGAAGGTACCTAATTGCTGCATAAACAAATGTTTGCTCTACTTTGCAATATTCCTAAAAGGCCACACAGAAATGGATGCAGTGCACTTATTACAAAGGAAATACCTGATGATTCATACACCTGCCCCATCTTCGCTTGTGACTAACTGCAGTGTCAATGTCGCTTGTCTTCTGGGTGTCAGTTTACAAAGCAAATTTTTCTTTCTGGTGTTTGCAAAGGAGACACAGGGATGTGCATAGTTTTCTAAGCAATTTTCAGACTTTTTTTTTTTTTTTAAATAACACAAAGCTATACCTTTCCATCCACAACAGAAACATTAGCAGCTGGGGAGGATTCGGTTGTAGAAGTGGCAGGAAATATGTGAAAACTCGCATCTCTTGGTGATCTCACAATTTCATTCTGACGGTACAGCCGGTGATGGCGCAATTTGGATACCCAAGCATCAAACCAGTCCTGGGATTTCACCTGGAATAAGGCAGAAGAGAAGGTAACTGTGGAACCAATCTCTGTCTGCCACTGGTGCAAACAATTGCTCTGTTAATGATAGATGCTGAAAAGCAATTTCACCTTCAAATGATAGATGTGCTCTTCCGTGTCAAGGTCTATTCTCCGAGCTTTCTTTTTAATTGACATGACAGACAGTCCGACATCTATGCTCCCATGGACCTTCCCCTTTTGAATCTGAAATTAAAAGATTGATAAATACACTGGAAGGATATATGGTCTGGTGTGTTTCTGTTCTGAACTGAGGTGAGCTCAAGGTAGTTTTTTCTTTTTAAAAAAATTTTTATTTATTATTATCTTATGTGTATGTGTGTATTGCCTGTATGTAGGTAAGTGCACCTGTGTCATGCAATGCCCATGGAGGGTCAGAAGAGGCTGTTGGATCCCCTGGGACTGGAGTTGCGGACATGTGCTGCCATGTGGGTGCTGGGATTCGAACCCGGGTCTTCTGTAAGAAAAACCAGTGTTCTTAACTGCTGAACCATCTCTCCAGCCCCAGGGCTCAAGGTAGTTTTTAACTTGCCTACAGGAAGTAGATAACTATACTCTTTTTATTTTGTTTAATATATTTTTTACGAAATTAAATTTTTTATTTATTATTTTTATTTTGTGTGTATGACTATATTGCCTGCATGTCTGTAAGTGCACCCAAATCAGAAGAGGGCATCAGATCCCCTGGAACTGGAGTTATAGAAGGTTGTTAGCCACTATATGGGTGCTGGCAATTGAACCCAGGTCCTCTGCAAGAGCAGTCAGTACTCTTATCCTCTGAGCCATCTCTCCAGCTCCAACTGCACTGTTTTTAATAAAGAGAAAATAGCCAAGATCTAAGGTATTTGAAGCAGTTGTGACTTCACACCAATTTCAGCATGTAACCCTACCCGTCCTATTCCTATTTTTGGTATAAACAATAATGCCAGTTCTTCATAATTCTAGATTGCTTTGCTTCCATGTCCTCAATAAGGCAACTCCAATGATTCCTAAAATAACAATAGTCAACTTTTGACTCATGACCCAGAACATCCATGAGTGGTCAGCTGGATGACAGCTGCCAGGGTAAAACTGGGCAGCTGAGACCAGAGATCACGAGTGATCAGTTCCTCCTGGCTGTCTCCTTCTGATCAAGGACACAGCTGACTCCATGGCAGAGATGAGGACAAAACTGAAGTCTAAGTCCTCAGTTACTTCCCCTACCCCACAGGACAGGAAGGAGAAATCTTTCTAGCTCTGCATGCAAACTACTACTGCACATATTAAAAAGAGTTTGGAATAATCATAGTGAGTTGAGATTCTCAGGATAAAAGGAACAGAAATTAAATACAAAAGACAGTTTTTAAAAAGGACATTGACAAGAACAAAGATTGCTTTAAATTTCAAAAGGCATGCAACACAGAATTTATTGAAAAGTGCAGAGAAAAAGACTATTTCTCTCTAAGAGAGAAAGTGATTTTTATTAATGTGTCACTTTTAGGTTTAAGCTTCTGGTTTTAATAACAGACATCAAACTAGTTAAATTAAACCATTCTGCACTAGTTTGAGATTTTATGCTATCCTGGGCATAAGCATAAAGCACACTTTCTCTAGAACATGCTGGTTTGGTAGCTTGTTAAATATTACAGGCACAGACATGCACAAAGCTGGTAACTATGGCACAGAGCTTGCACAATTACGGTATTTACTCACTTGAAGTAGAATTCTAAATCAATCTGTGAAACATGTTCTGAGAGCTACTTACATCAAGTGGTGCCTTTGAATACTTTAACATTCCATTATCCAGGACAAAAAAGCGCTGTAAGAACCAAACACCCCTAGTTACTGTTTGTACTGTGAATTATAGAACACATTCACATGAATTCACATTGCTCAGCATTTGGCTGTTAATATGTTTGATAGCTGCAATATATGAATTCAGTGTATCTGGCTATGGCCAGTCACAGTAAGTGGTAAGCAGGTCAAAGGTCTGCTTCTGTGCTACTAGGATTCTTTAACACAAAATAGGGTGGAGTCCTTTCTTCATGGTTTATCTTCATGAGGAGGGGATCTTAGGACCTGCTGCTAAGATTTTTGAATGAATGGCACTGGGATGTTTAAAAGTGAGAAAAATAGTGGAGATGATTGTGGTAGCTTTGTAAGTTCTATCCAACTCTACAGGGAAGTGTTCACCCTGGAGGTAAACGCCTGAATCTCCCCTGGATACCATGGACACGTTCTAGAAATGTTCATGACCATTACAGAAGCCATTAGTCTAGACCCATTACTAGTAAGTTACCTAGAAGGCTTAAGTGACCTTGGCAATATATTGTGTTTTGCAATTAGTAAAAGAAATTAAAGATTATTTTGGACCAAACACTCAAAAGGAAAGTATAACCAAAGATTAAAAGGGCCAACATAATTTCATAAGAGTCCAATTGTATACCTAAAGGCTACATAACAAGTAACAATGTCAGACAGGTAATACCTTCTTTTGAGTTGTTGGCCAGGATGGCCAAAGGGATTCCCAGATAGTAACCCAGCATTAAACAGCAGACCCCAATCTTATCTAAAGGAATATTGACAACCAATTGCTGCTAGATGAAGAACAGCTGACCCTCCTAAAACAAAGACCTCTAGATAGGCTGACTAGGTTC
>NW_008357637.1:8429038-8445277 GCF_000622305.1 Nannospalax galili | reverse complement strand
TCTGGAAATTGTTATTGAATATGTCAATGCTGTTGTAATGAAATGCCTCTTCTAATCATATGGTTATTAAATAAATAATTTTTAAAAAAGAATAAAAAGGGGGCCCCTAACTGAGCAGCCCTTGGTGGTTGATGGTTGCTGGGGGAGGGACAGTCACTTTGTCCTTAAGGGTGTAGCCACTGGTGGTCGCACATGCTCTAGTGGATGGCCTCACACTCATTTTCCATGTGCATCTGGGCAACATTAAGTGGACTCAGTTGGATACTGCACAAAAAGAGGACATGATCCTGGAAGGAGGCATGTTGGAGAAGGGTTCAGGAAGTTGGAGGGAGAAATGGGGGTGGATATGACCAAAATACATCGTATACATGTATGACATTCTCAAAGAATAAAAAAAATAATAAAAAGCATAAAAAGAGGTGAGAGTAAGGGGGGGTCACTGTGACTGTTCCAAAATCTTCCTGGCTGGGCTGGAGAGATGGCTCAGAGGTTAAGAGCACTGACTGCTCTTGCAGAGGACCCAAGTTCGAGTCCCAGCACCCACATGGTGGCTACGAACCATGTTCATTCAGTTCCAGTTCCAGGGGAATCTGAAGCCCTCTTTTGACCTCCGCAGCATTGCACGACACGGGTGCACTCACATACATGCAGGCAATATACTCATACACATAAAATAAAAATAATAAATATATTTAAAAAAATCTTCCTGCTTTAGTCTGAATGGATTTAGCAATTTTCTATCCAGAAATGCTGATGAACTCTCTGATGTTGATTTTCCTTCTGTGAGCAATTCAGAAAAGGTCAGACAGCTTTCAGGAGGAACCAGCCATACTGTGGGTCCTCCTCTAGTTTGTAAGAGGGTCCTGCTGCTGCTGGAGATTTACTCTCCTTGGAAGTGTTTGTATGATGCTGCTGAGATGGTAGGTCACTCTGTCTAGACCTCACAAGGGGCCACTGTGAGCCCTTTGTTTTGGGAATAACAAATAAGTACCAGAAGAAAGAAGTTCTACTGAAAAACAATTATTCAATTGCTCGTGAAGTGGTCAAACAGGCTGATGCCTATCAGTACATGGTGGTGTGAGAGAGTAGAGAAATGGGAGGGAAGCGCTCCTATTTTTTATGCAGCAAAATCTCTAAATATCTGGTCTTGAAAGATGTCAATCACAGCCAGTTTGCTGAATCAGGAATGTTAAATTAAAGCTAGCAATTCATTGAAAACGGAGTTTTTTTTTTTTTTACCTTTTCCCCCTAATTTTTATTTTCTAGCTATAAAAGAATTTTAGTCAGGATTAACTTGTAGGATGTTGGAGGAAAGAGCAAAGCAAGGCCATTGATGAGGAAATGTCAATATGAGTCAGAGGCAGGCCAAGGAAGGACCACTTCTTGGCCAAAATTCAAGTTAGAAGAATGGTGAATGTTGTTGGAGGGACATCCTTGGCATAATAGTATGGGCTGAGAGAGACAGTTTCTGACAAGGGAAAGCTGGATTAGCTGGAAGCCCCTCTGACTCGCTATCATGCCACTCTGGAGACACTGAACTAGGGCAGCATCTCCCATCTGCCCATTTAAAAGACATGCTTCTTCAAGGAAGCTATAATCCGAACCTCTGTTTGAGCCGGTGGGCAGCCATTACCTGGCCATTTGGCTGGCAAACTCCCTGTTCTGTGATGAAGTCAATCAGGAGGGGTGGTAAGTGTATGAACTTGTTCTTGAAGTGGCGTATGAGTTTCTGAGTGGCCTAGCAAAGGGTTTATACTGAGAATGGAAGGGTGCTTTCTCCTTGGCACCACAGAATCCTTTTCCTTTTCTTTTTTTTTGAGACAGGGTCTCACAAACTCATAAGCTCAAGTGATCTTTGTTTCTCACCTAATAACAGATAAGAGCTCTGTGACAATGGTCTGAACTTAAATCTGATTAGTCTCTTACCTTGTGCCAGCCTTTTAAAGGCCATTTTCTTTTCTTCAGCATAAATCCCTCGTGTTTGTCTGGTTTCTGGACATTGGTTTGGCCTATTTTCAGCCCTTCAATAATTTCCCAACTATCAGCTTCCTGAGAGAAAAAGAAAAACAAATCACTTATTTTTATGTGCTTAATGATATACTTAAAGGAAATTCTTCAGCAAGTAGTCTCCTTTAAAGCAACACTTGACCCAGCAGAAGTAAGAACGACATTCTGGAGCAACTGTTGCATCAAACCCAGCCATGTATTTTCAAGTGAAGTGCAAATGAATTTCCCAGGTAGGCCTGGAGGCATGCGGACTCTATGAGAGGTGCGCTGGGGCCACCTTGTTTGCTTGGGGTAGAAAGGAATTTCATTTGCCTGTACTCAGAATTTTTCAAACGCACCTTTTTTTTTTTTTTTCTCTGACAGTTTCTGGGTGAAAAGGAACTTTAAAGTTTCAGAATTAGACTTTGATAAGAAATGTTCAGTTAGTAAGTAGACCAGACTTTCCATGTAGAAATGGAAAGACACCTCACATAATCTGCTCCTAACACAGAGGAACAGTGTTGTGGTCTTGCTTCCTCCCACTGCAGCTGTGTGCATCTCCAGATAGGCATTAAAGCCTCACTCAACACACACCAAGAAAGTCAGACATCCAAAGATGCATATTTCCCTGGGAACCAATGGACAGAGCTAGGTTACAAGGGCAAGAATCTGGATCCTAGAGCTGGGGGCATAAGTCACTGTTATAACATATGCTTAGCATACACAGGCCCTAGTTAAATCCCCAACACCAAAAATAAAACCAATAAATAAATAAATAAATAATAAATAAATAAATAAATAAGAGACTTAATTTTATAGTCTGTGCTCTCACACTCCTGTTAGAATGCAGACTAAATCAGTTTCTTTTCATGAGACATGCTTTGTTCATATATGACACTAAAAGTTATCAGCATTACAAATCAGAAGATTTTCAATTTTCCAAATCCAAACTTTCTGCTAGCTTATAAGATCTTGATGACATTAAGCCTGTAAAATAAATGATGCTCATCCTCAGTTTCTAAGGTGTCCCCCATTCCCCTCTTCTTGGCAAAACTACCTGGTTCTTAAAGCATCCTGGGTTTAAAATTCCCATAATCAGATGATTGCTGTGGGCACAGTTCTCTAATGTGATCATGGATCTAGTCCACACACTTAGCGGCCTTAATTCCAGACCTTCAATCTGGTGCCCAGATCCATCACCTGCCCTTTTAACAATTAAACAGAAGTAGTGGCTCCTGAGCACAGACAGGTTTCTCATTTTTCTGACAAAACTTTTGCGCAGGGAGAGAAAAATCTCGGTGTAACCAGCTCTGTGGCTCAGCATTACAGGGGTGGATATACTGTCCACAGATCAGGGCGGGCCCTCTGCACAATGTCCACCCAAACTGATCGTGAAGTTGCCTTCCGAAAAGATCTATCCTACCAAAAACCAACTTAGGCCTCCGAATGATGGGTTGAAGGAGACTGGCCAGAGCATTTCACCTCAGGGTAGACCCAAACCAGGGACCCAAACCAGGCTTTGACAGGTTCAGAGGAGGAGGTGCCAGTGCAGGCACTCAGAGTACACAGCACCTCCTTCTCCCTTGTTCTCCTCATGTCCTAAGCTGCTTGCCTTTCGGCCAAGTCTAATTTATGCTAAATCCAAGTATGTATAAAGAGGGTATAATTTTCACATGAAGCTGTATTTTCAGGAGATGTTCCTGTCTCTGAAAAGCCTCTAAGCCTACCACCATGCCTCAGTCCTACCGAAGCCCAATCCCATAATTATGACACCCCCAGCTCAGGAAAAGAGCCTGAGCGCACTACCATTTCCTCATCTTCTTCGTCTGTGTTGAAGAATGAGCTATACACTTAGAGAAATGCACATGTGGGTATTTATTTGGCAACATTACGAATTCTTTAAAAGCCTCTCTCTCTCTCTCTCTCTCTCTGTGTGTGTGTGTGTGTGTGTGTGTGTGTGTGTGTGTGTGTGTTTTGCTTAAAGATAATTCTGCCAGAAACTGTGATTGATCTGGTCAAAACTGTTACTTAGATATAGTGATTTAAAATGTTTCTGAGCCAGTTTTGGACTCTATTGAATGTCTTTTTTGGATGACACAAGTACAGGTGGTACCTCACATGATCCCAAGTACCACTGGAGCCTTTGACTTCCTCTTTCTTAATCCTGGGTTGTAACTCAACAAGGGGACACTCCTTATAAACAGTTGTGAAATCACACAAGAAAGTAGAAAGTTCTAACAACTGTTGGCTTTCTGTTCTCTCTAGAAAAGTAAATAACTGTTATATAAAAATGATGAACACAATTAAGAAATTTTAAAACAGTAACTGTCCATATATGTGTAAATGCATTCACTAGATCTCTGTCCTTAAGAGAGATGTGAGCTGTATTTAAAGACATTTCTGTTCTCCATGGCCTCACCCATGGGGTAGTATCTCTAGAAGAATGGCATTTGCATTTCTGGCTAATCTTATTTAAAAGCCTGATCAGTATCTGTCTCTCCCCCCCCCATCTGTGTGTGTGTGTGTGTGTGTGTGTGTGTATGTGTGTGTGTGTATGTTATGAAGAATACTTTATATATCTTATGAAATGGAAGCATTTAATTACAACTACAGTGAAAAATAAAAACGACTTTTTTCTTACTACTTAAAGTCACTAATAACAAAAGCTTATCTCTTCGTAGCTATGAATATTGATTTCTGTTAGAACGGTTTTCTTAAGGAGATTAACTGGAGAGGAGAAAAGGGAGAAGAAAGAAAAGGCCAAACGTTAAAATCTATTTCTTGGGACTGAAGAGATGGCTCAGTGGTTAAGAGCACTGACTGCTCTTGCAGAGGACCTGGGTTCGATTCCCAGCACCCACACTGCAGCTACAAACCGTCCTTAACTCCAGTTCCAGGGGAATCCGACGCCCTCTTCTGACCTCTGCGGCATTGCATGACACGGGTGCACTCACATACATGCAGGCAATATACTTGTACACATAAAATAAAAGTAGTAAATAAAATACTTAAAAAAATCTATTTCTTAAGTATAAGTGCTGCAGCTATGAACAAATAATGTCATTTACTCTGATGTGACATTCCCAAGTCTAGCAAAAGTGAGAGAAAAGAACCCTAATTTAGTTCTTACGATTAAATAAGCTGTCAAGCTGACAAAAAGGCAAAGGATAAAGCCAAGCTGAACAATGGTTCCACCTATTTCAATTATAAATGCTGATGGATGATAATGTTACAAATAAAATATGTAGGAAAGGAAACAAACCATCTCAGAACTAGATAGAATCTTCTCCATTCCACTTCCCATTATTTTGAAATTCCTCCCTATTCTTAATGAGCTAGTTCTAAAGAAACTTAAAATAATTTTCTAAAAATCAAAGAACATATTTTCCTGAAATTTCAATTACTACTTATTTTCAGCTTAAAATTCTCCAATCTTCCTGGGTCCACTTAGAAACAGAAATAGAAACAAACGCCTAATGTGATCATGTCAGTATTTGACTAATAACATCAGGTGGACAAGTGAGGTATTAAAGTCTTAAAAATACGTTTATCCTAGTAAAAATAAATGAAAACAGAAGATAATCTAAGAATAGCCTGAGCCTTGTTCACTAAAAAGAAAAAGATATTTTTCCTTTCTCAAGGGCATACTCTATGAGTATCTATGTGCAGGTGTACAAGCATGCATGTTTGTGTATCTACAGGTATGTATAAAAATACGTGAAGAACTGAGAACATCAATGAACTTGAATAAATCCTGAGCAAAGGCAATGTGTGGTTCAAAGTTCTTCTACAAACCAGTGCCCAGGAAGCCTGTATTCCCAAAGAGCTGAGTGGTGGTGAGATGCTGTGGTACCTGGATGGATGCACCATCTAATTTCTTGAGGCTTCCTGATGTGTCTTTATCTACTAATACACAAGGAGAGTTTATTAGACCTGCAGCAAGATCCAAATGAGCAATAACAGAAGTAGTAGGCAGTTAATGCTGCTGGCACCCCAGCCAGGCCCCTTCATCAGGTCATCAGACCCACATCCCAGCTGCTGGGAGTTGAGCTTAGCTACGGAGGAGGGAAGAGACCTTTATTCTGAATATGTAAAATGAGAACATTAGTACCTACTTCAGTGAGTTGGGGCTGAGTGAGACTATATGATACAAAATAGGTGCTCAATACACATTGGCCTCTTCTGCTGCCCTGTATTTATTTATTCTCACTTTCTTTTCACTCACGATGGAGAACGGATGTTTTAAAGAGATACGAGAATTATAATGACCAAGTGTTTATTCTCTGATGTTAAAATGGAGGTCTGTCCCTTTAATTTCGCTCTAAAGTATTTTAATATTTATTTTAATTTTAAAATATGTATATGCGTGTCTATATATATGGGTGTAGGTGCCCATGGAAGCCAGAAGAGGGTATCATATCCCCTTGAACTACAGTTATAGCAGTTGTAAACTTCCCCACATGGGTTCTAGGAACCAAACTCTGGTCCTCTGAAAGAGCAGCAAGCACTCTTAATCACTGAGCCATCTCTTCAGGTCCCCTCTAAATATTTTTAGAGTTAGTACTTCTCCCCTTCTATGGCCTAGAAGTCTACTCCTGCCTGATATAATAAATGTTGTCATTTGTAATGTCTTCAGAATACAAAGAACTACCAGTATATACATCCCACAATACTAGGGTAGTATAGTAGCATGTTCTTTTCTTAAATTTTTGGCTTAAATAGAAAAGGCAAAGTGTAAGGATCAGTTATACATATTTAGAAGGTAGCCATCTTTGGAAAATAGAGTGCTATTTTTATAAGTGAATTCCAAATCTGCATGCTCGATTCTATTTTCAGTTTTGATCATAGAGCCAGCCCATCAAACCCACTGAACATCTCTCAAGGATGAGAGGAGTAGGCTTTCACAGTTTAGCCAAAAGTGACTTCAGGTGTTTCCTTAGTCTGAAGGGGAAGGAACTCTGTCCTCCATGAAACAGAGATGGTCTTAATAAGCTGCAGTGCTCTCCCAGAGTTCACTGCTCTTCTGGACTGACACTAGGAGACCAGAACTTAGAATGTGTGACAGCCTCTTGGTGTAGGCACCATCTGACCTCGCAGACCAGGTAGAGCTGCAGTGCATAAGCTGTAGACTTGGACAGGTCTAGTTTGTATTCCTCCTATGCTCTTTGTCTTGGGGAAAATGATTAACTCTCAGTTTCCAGGTTTATAAAATATAATAAACACTTAACATGTCAAGGAGCTGCTTATAACGTTGCATAGTATCTGGTATGCAGATGTGGGCAATAATGAGAGCTGTTATTACTGCTGGACCCATTGATCATTTCTCCATTAACTTATCGTGGAATTATCTGCCTATCTCTCCAACAGGAAATAACAATGGCGTTTCTTTATTTCGTCCTTAAAATAGACTTTTAGGCCTTTATGTATAACTCTAAAAATCCTGGAAAACATACTTCTTACACAAGGCAGAAAACTCCTTGTACTGAAAGCAGTAGGTAATGCCCTACGGTGGTATTACTCCTACCTCAGGGGAGTCAGCCATAGCAGTTATCCACAGTTCATTTGGCCCCAAAGCAGGCACTGTGCCATAGGTGAACACCATCACTGTCACTGACCTTGGAGAGAGGGATGGGCTCCGGTTCTAGCAACTGCCGACTTACAGAGGGCTCGGTGCTTGATGAAGCAGTTCTCTCCAAAATGTGGATACTCTGCAAATGAACAGAAATACAGCCCAGGGTTAGAATCACATTGCTCCATTGCTCACATCAGTGAACATGGGGGATAGATCACACAAAGCATAGCACAAGCAGGAAGCTATGTTAAGAAATGGGTATGCCTTGGAGGTCAAAGACAACAGCAGAAGTCAGAAAGAGATCATCAGTGAGGGTTTTGTTTTCCCTCAGGCAGGTTTACTGCTGAATGTCTTCCACAGTGGGGGATCTGATCCTACAGGAGTCACAGAAGTGTCTCTGGGGAAAAAAAAAAAGAACCCTTTAAGACATGCAATACTGAATATGCCTGACATTTTCATTTGGGGAGAATGGCTCATCTACTACTTGGATTCATTAGCCTTACATGAAAAATTTTCCCATTTCTCCAACACAAAGTTATGTTTCATCTTATAAATTATTCTCTTCATTTTGTGAGAAACTGTAGTGATCTAAAGAATATTAACATTCTGGGTTTTGTAGACCCTTCTCTTTGGTTTTTTTTTTTTTTTCAAAGTTGATGTTTTGGATAGACTATGAAGGTCTATAAATCAGAAAGATGACAGCAGCTCAGCAGAAACAGGGGTGAAGCCTGAAGCCCATGAACAGGCAGCTGATGCCGGACCCTGGAAATGGTCTCCAACCTTAGCAGTATAAGAGAACGAAATCAAAAAACATAATACTTTTATCCATCAAATTCAAGAATGCATGAGAGTTGGGAGGAAAGAAGTGCAAACTGGGTATGCTCTTTCTAAAAAGAAGTTTAGCGATTATAAGTCTCTGGAAAAACAACCGTATGTCTCATAGACTTAGCTATCCCACCATTAAATCTTTAACCTAAGGAAATAATCAGGCAAATATGCAAAGATGTAAGAACAGATATACTTACTGAAGTACTGTTTGTTAGAATACAAATAGCTAAATACATTGAGAATAGTGGACTTATAAAACAGTAGCACAATGGCGAAGTGGATCTGTGCCTATAGCTTGAGTAAGAGTGTAGAATATAACATGCTATATATCGAATCAAAATTTACTACAAAATGGGAAAAGTAGTTAAAAGAAGGTGCGAGTGTTACAAGTGGTTTTAATTTTTTCCTTAAGAGTTTCCTTAAGAGTAAAAATATTCTTTGAGGGTAAATAGAGTTTAATTATATGTTTAGAAAATATTAAGTACTTTTGGGGGAAGGAATAAGTCTAAAAAGTAAACAATTTCATGGAGCTAAATAACTGTGGAGTAACTAACTCTGGAATAAATAACTCTTGGAGTAAATAACCCTGGAGTCAGACCAAGGTAGAAAATGTAACGTTTTCATTCTGGTAATAACACTTTTTTTCACAGACAAGATTTCTTAAAGACTTGTGGAGGTCTCTATTTTGGGTATCTCACTGTAAAACTGTTAAATTCTCAGGAGAAAAATTATTTTGACTTTGATCTGAGTCAAATTATTCTAGTATCTTTGTAAAGGTTCAAGTTTTGGATTATTTCTATTACCTGACAAATAATAAAAGACTGGCCATATATTTTTCAAACCCTACCTAACTGTGGGTTTAAAGCAATTTACTAGAAAGAAAATACTCAACATTGAGAAATTGTCCCTATTTTTTCAATTTCAGAGGAAATGGGAGACACAGCACAGCTATTTTTGAGGTCAGGGATTAGCAAGAATTACTAATCTGACAGTGTCCAAGGACATTTTAAGTATTAACCAAGACTCTGCTCTTTCCATGTATACACCTAATTCAATTATCAAAGAAGTTATAATAGTGGTTGTGAGTTCATATCTGTGCCAATGTCTTCATGGGAAAGTCAAAACCAAAGGCATGCTAGCAGTGAAAAACTGGGGCTGTGTCTGGACCTTTGACAGATGATATCTGAACAACTAGTGGGAACTTGCATTACTTGCATGCTCATGTTAATCCTTTTTAAAGTATCTCAGATAAATTAGAAACTTAGATTTATTATTAGAAATTACAGTGAGGATTTGCTGTTCAAACAAAAATTTTATTGCCTTCTTTGGGGATGTAATTCCCCTTTCTGATACATTTCATTTTCTTTTTGCAAAAGTTTTATATATATATATAAAATTTATATATATGTTATTTATATGTATAAACAAAGTAAAACAGTATCATTCTTATGACTCCTTAAAGTTTAGGAAATATGCATTTAAAAGTATTTTATTTATTTTTATGTGTATGAGTATATTGCCTGCTTGTGTATAAGTGTACCCACGTCATGCAGTACCCACAGAGGTCAGAAGAGAACATCGGATTCCCTGGAACTGGAGTTACAGATGGTTGTTAGCTAAAATGTGAGTGATGGGAACCAAACCTGGATCCTCTGCAAGAGCAGTCAAGTGCTCTTAACTTCTGAGCCATCTCTCCAGCCCTTAGGAAATATATTTAAAAAAAACACTCAGAACTGCTCTATGATATCTGTCCTCTAGGGAGGGGTCTTGTCATACAAAAGATCAATTAATGCTGAGCCAACTTTTGCAAATGCAAACATACGACTTCATGTGACTGCTGTATTTGCTTTAGCTTTCCAGTCAGGTGCCCCTGGTCTGAGCTTTGTTTAACCATTCTCCTCTTCCCCACATTTTCATGTTGGGAGGCAACAAAACTTACATACATTACCACCCCCCCCCAAGAAAACCATGGTCAGAAACACAAAACCTGAAAAGAAACCTAACTTTATCAATTATGTAAGCATGTAGCCAGGACACGAAGGGTAAACTCAAGCAATCTGACCAGGAAAAGGAAACCAAATTCTCCAGTTTCCAAATCAAGACACTCACACAGGGATCAACTTGCCTTATTTAAAGTGTGATAAATATGACCTGAGTGTCTATAGATAGCAAAGGGCTGTTAAATCATGGCCTCAATTGTGTGGACCAGAAGGATAAAACATGTGAACCAGCACCAGTACTGGAAAATAGTCTATTGTGTGCTTAGCACAGAAAATACAACATTGGGCCAGGCGTGGTGGTGCACGCCTTTAATCCCAGAACTTGGGAGGCAGAGGCAGGAGGACCTCTATGAGTTGAAGGCCAGCCTGGTCTACATAGTGAGTTCCAGGACAGCTGGGGCTACAGGGAGACTCTGTCTCAGAAAGACCAAAAACAATACAACATTGGTTTTCCTCTCTCTTGACTCTGCAGTAGTCTATATTGTGAAAAAAGCAAGAGGCTCATTCATTTTGAATACTCAATTTATCTATAATATTGTACATAATAAAATGAGTGAAAAATCTAAACCTTACATTTTGTTGTTTTTTTCAAGAGAATCATAAAACATGTAATGAGAGATAGTAATGAGACCTTTTATTACCACAAATGTGTGCATATATACTTCACTGGAAAATAATGAAAGCAATATTTATATAACTATCAACTGGTACCAATATTATAATTGGTAACTAACTTCTAAAGTAAGCTGTTTCCTTTAACTTCCAGTATGATACCAAAGAAATTAATAGCTTTTGAACAAAGTATTTATGTATATGTGTGTTATGCATATATGTAAGTGTACCACAATATTGGTCCTCCGCAGTGCCCACAGAGGACAGAAGAGGGATATTAGAGTCCCTGGAACTGGAGTTACAGATGGTTGTCAGCTGTCATGTGGGTTCTGAGAACTGAACCTAAGTCCTCTGGAAGAGCAGTCAGTGTTCTTAAGCACTGGGTCATCTCCTCAGTCCCCTAAACCAATAGTATATGATTAGAACCTAAGCACCATTATTATCCTAAAATAAAAAAATTAATCCAAGACAAAATTTGCTTCAAATTCACATTTTTAAAGAAAAAGCATATCCTTATTAGTAGCTATAAAAGTTCTAAGTTACACATCCAGTCTCAAGACTTTCATTAGATTAGAGGTAGGGCTGGTTCATCTGAACTTAGGAGCCTTGTTTCCCCTCACTGCACCCCACCCCACACAGTTTGGTGGTAATTCAGAGGAAGAGTATATGCTTAGTATGTGTGAGGCTCTGGGTCTGAGTCAAGGAACCACAGAAAGAAGGACAAAAAAAGGTTCCTGAACTTAACTTTTCAGTGTTTTCTGATTAATTTGTGGAGCCCTAATTCATGATTAGATATAAAAACACCTAGGTTTATTTTGGAATTGTAAAAACAGTTCTAATACAACAGAACTTCTGGAAACAGTGAAATTTACTTTTGAAAGTGAAAACTCTGGTGTATTAATCACAGAACTAGTGTTTACTAGATTTAAAGCTCTCGTCAAAGGGGGAACATATCCAATTTGATTTTATAATATCTGCAGTTATAAAATTAGATATTTTCATATAGTTTCTTTTAAGATCACAATTTGTGCTATAATTATACTTCTCTTTACAAGGCAGTTATTTTCACTTTCTTTCATGATGACTCGGAAATGCACGGCACTACCTTGAAGGTGTTATGTGTGTTATATAAGCAAGTTAAGTAGAGTGTTGTATAAACACACCCATTATTCTTTTAAAAATAATGCTTCCTCACAAATCCTAAAATTACAACTTAATTTCCAGATCAGGTAGGTAGGCATGCGTGCGTGTGTGTGTGTGTGTGTGTGTGTGTGTGTGTGCACGTGTGTGTGTGTGTGTGTGTACTGAGAATTTACCCAAGGCCTTGTAAACACCAGGCTAGGAACCTATCACTAAGTCATATGCCCAGCCTCTCCTGTCAGTTTTCCAAGGCATTAAGAACCCATAGAGATGGTGGAATTACTTACCCACCCCCTATTCCCCTTGCTCAGAGGGGACTGATGCATATGGAGCCCATTCTGAATCCTGAGCATACAGTTCCCTGAAGCTCCTCAGCTGGGTGAGTCTGTTCTTTGGTCTAGAGTTCACAGGTCTCGATACCTCCTGGGCAGCAAGAGGAAATCTGCCCACATGACTGTCCTCTAGTTTCCTCAGTGTCAATAAACAGACAACAATGAGACTGAATAATAGCTGACGAGTTCAGGGCAACTTACCCAGTGAGAAGCATGACTCCAGAGGTCTACTGAACAAGGAATCTCAAAGATACAAAGCAATTGCTGGAAATATTTTAAGCTGTGGCTACAAATTTCTATAGACTCACTTTTCATTCAACTTTAGGACAGTAATAAAGACATACAGACCATTGTTCTCTGAACATTATTGCCACTGAGATTGTTCACCTGGCTATCTTACCCAAGATATTTTTGTGGGGTGTGTGTGTGCATGTGCATGTTCCTAGTGTGCACATCCATGTGTGTGTGTGGGGGGTATCTGTATACCACATGCACCTGTATATGTCGTGTGTGCAATGTGGAGGCCAGAGATCACTGTTATTGTCATTCCTCAGAAGCCGTCCACCTTGTTGTCTGAGACAAGGTCTCTCACTGTGACCTGGGCCTGCCAAGTAGGCCAGGCTGGCTAGCCAATGATGCAGCTGTCTCCACCTCCCTAGGACAGGATCACAAGCATGTACCACCAAACCTGCCCAGCTTTCTACATGGTTCTGGAGATAGAATTCAGGTCCCCATGCTTGTACTGCAAACATTTTACTAACTGAGCTGTCTCCTCAGCCTAAGATATTTTTTATATTTGAAAATTACATAAAATATTTTCAAAGAAAAATTCAAATAATTAAGAAACTTCCAAAGTATTTTCTTTATGCTTTTGGCTATTAGGCTTGCATCTCCTGTGGGTGTAGTTAGCTTTAGCATAGCAGCAGTATTTGGGCAGTACCAGTAGCCTTCCTAGGGTTGTACAGCAGGAAAAGTTATGTAGTGATTTCTGTATCTCCATCCCTGTTTTACATGTATTATTTCATTACATCTCCACAAGTCTTTGAGTACTGACAAATTTATTTTATGGTTAATTGAATAGCAAGGACAGAGAGGCCGAGAGGTCAGAATGTGAACCAACACTTTATTCAAGGGTCCAAGCATTTAAATATTATCCCCTATTGAAGTTAAAGCTAATATTAAGTGACAGTAGTTGCAGCAGTTCTGAAGCCATTGTCCCCTAAACTGACGGAACCCAGCACGAGGTTTCCTTCATCACAACGTTTTGTGGATTCAGAGGAAGGAATGAGTAAAACAAAAAGGGAACAGTTACAGAGCCCCTAAATATTCTACAACCTCACAGTTAATTTCTTGGACAACCCTGCACTACCTCAAGGTTTTAATTTCCCATTTCTAATTTTTAAGAACTCAGAGTAAGATGGTTGGCATTTACTCTGGGCTTGCCATGGAAGACACAGAGAAAAGAATGGAGGACTTTTAAAGATCAGAATACCATTCTCCTTCCATTTCTTCAGCTCCAGACAAATCATTAATTTTGCTCAGCCTCAATGTGTTCTATCTGTAAAATGGAGATAACAATATCTATCTTGTAAGACACAGAGTTGGCACTTAGTGTATACACAGTGCTGCTCAGAGACTGGTACAGAGCAGACAGTAAGTGTAGCTGCTACTTAGCTGTCAATAGTACACAAAGAATTGCTTAGGAACCTTAGGTATTCCAACTGCCAAAGAAATATATCTATAACTGTGAGGGAGCCCTGTGAAGTGACGAATCTGCACGTCTAGGGCCATCTAGTTACCCAGTCAACTCAGGAATCCTAATCAGTACCACTGCAGGACTAGTGCATCAGAATTTACTTTGCAAGTTTTCAATGTGAGTAGAATCAAATTCCCTAGACATTTGCCATGGGAAACCAAAAGCAGCGGTGGCAACCCAACTCTACAGCCACCCGAATGCCTGGTGTGGAAGAGGCTCAACGGTTTGCCTTAACAATTTCCTTCAAGGAACTCTTCTCTTTGCAATAATGTAAAACATTAAAATCACCAAAACCAAAAGGCTGTTCTCAGGACATAGTAAAACTATTACCAGAGAGCAGCAATTACCTAGCCTGCACTTAAAGAGCAGCAGTATATAAACACATTTCCATAAGAGCTCTCGTAAATTGAAAGAACATTTTAGGAACAGTGGTTAGAAAAGGTTCTCATAACATACCTGGGGGAACCTGCAGGGAGAAAAGCAAAGTTATCAGTCTTGGCTCTTCCTGCACAGAAAGGAAGAGTCACTATGAATTAACGACTACAGGCTCTACTCATCTGCCTGTGCTTGGAAGCCTTTCTTCATGAAAAATACTGTCTACAACATCAAATGCTCCACTGATAAGGGAGAAAGCTCACTGAGCTTGACTATGAAGGGACAAAGGCATCAGAATAAAGTAGCCTTTTAACATCCTTGGTTGCCTTTAAGGAGAAACAGAACCAGAAGTTACCTTCTGATGAATCCATTAATTAACCTTGTATTCTTTTTTTTTTAACTTAATTTTTAAAAATTATTTATTTAATAACCACACAATTAGAAGAAGCATTTCATTACAGCAGCATTGACATATTCAATAAAAATTTCCAGAGCTAAAATGCATCTCTTTCAAAATTGGCTGTGATTTTTAGGTTTATACTTGAATTAATACAGTTATGCAATATTGTATTCTGTATAAACCCTATAAGACATAAAATTAAATGAGGTTTCAAACTTTAAAAAAGATTTCCATTTCATTATTAAAATACAGTTTCATACAGAAAAATTCATTTTTAATACAACTGACACTTAGATGCACATGAGTTTCTCATCTCTATACATGTGATTATTACTAGTCATAGTCAGTTACTTTCTGAGCTCTTTGGCATCTGATCATGAATATAAAGTCATCAGGTAGATTTCAATGGTAATTTTTTCACATCTACTAACTATTAAGGAGCAAATTTTAATGCTTTGAAGAATTTTTTTTTAATTTATTTATACAACCACTTCCCAGGTAGCATCCTCCATACCCTCCCTCCCCCCTACTAGAGCCCTTATACTCTGATATCCCTGCTACTGTCTGCTGTGTTGTTGGCACCCCCAGCCATTCCCCACTACTTGCCTTTCTGGGGAATCTAGTCAGCCTATCTAGAGGTCTTTGTTTAGGAGGGTCAGCTGTTCCTCATCTAGCAGGAATCAGTTGTCAATATTCCTTTGGATAAGATTGGGGTCTGCTGTTCATTTTCCCAGTTCTATACTGGGTTACTATCTGGGAATCCCTTTGGCTACCCTGGCCAACAACTCAAAAGAAGATATCGATTGTCTGGCATTGTTGCTTCTTATGTAGCCTTTAGCTATACATATAGACTCTTATGAAGTTATGTCGGCCCACTTAATCTTTGGTTATACTTTCCTTTTGGGTATTTAAGGCCATAAAGTTGGACCAGATAAACCGATTTATTTTTACACTTAAGGTCGTTTGAGGATCTGTTCCTCAGAGGTCGCATGGGCTTGGGAGGAGCCCCTGGCTCCTTTCTTTTACCAGTACCACCTATGTGAAGATAAGTCAAAGGTCCTGCTCGACCATGGTTGGCTTCACTTGGAAGCATGGAGGAAATGATTCCTCTATGTTGACCCTCCTCTTTATAGACTGGAAACTGGCTCAAATCCATCTGGTGGGTCTCCCCGGCCTCCTTGATCAAGAGGAAAGGTGACCCACCACCATTATAGGACATTTTGAGAGATGCTCATAGT
>NW_008357637.1:8426344-8427324 GCF_000622305.1 Nannospalax galili | reverse complement strand
TTTTATGACTATAGCTCTGTAATACAGCTTGAAATCTGGTATAGTAATCCCCCGGCATTGCTGTTAGTGCTCAGGGTTGCTTTGGCTATCTGAGGTCTTTTGTGATTCCATATGAATCTTAGGATAGTTTTGTCCAACGCTGTGAAAAATGTCATGGGGATTTTCATTGGCACTGCGTTGAATCTATATATGACTTTTGGTAGGATGGGCATATTCACAATATTAATTCTTCCAATTAATGAGCATGGGAGGTCCTTACATCTTCTGATGTCTTGCTCAATTTCTTTCTTTAAAGATTTAAAATTTTTATTGTACAGCTCTTTAATGTCTTTGGTCAGGTTTACTCCGAGATTTATTTATTTATTTTTTTGCAGCTATTGTAAACGGGAATGTTTCCATATGCTCTTTCTCTGATTGCTTGTTATTGGTATATAGAAAGGCTCAAGACTTTTGTAGTTTAATTTTGTAACCTGCCACTTTACTGAACGTGTTAATAATTTCTAGGAGTTTTCGGGTGGAATTTTTGGCATCTTTTAGATATAATATATCATCCCTTAGATATAATATCATATCATGTTCTTTTCCAATTATTACTCCTTTAATTTCCTTCTCTTGTCTTATTGCTCTTGCAAGAATTTCAAGTACTATGTTAAAGAGTATTGGAGATAGTGGACAGCCTTGTCTGGTTCCTGATATCAATAGAAATGCTTTCAGTTTTTCTCCATTTAGAATGATGTTGGCTGTGGGTTTGTTAAATATGGCTTTAATTATGTTGAGGTATGTTCCCTCCAGTCCTATTCCCTCTAGGACTTTGAAGATAAATGCAAGTTGAATTTTGTCAAAGGCCTTTTCTGTATCTACTGAGATGACCATGTGGTTCTTGTCTTTGAGTCCATTTATATGATTTATGATATTTATTGACTTACGTATATTAAACCATCTCTGGAATAAAGCGTACCTGATCATGGTCATGTTCATGG
>NW_008357637.1:8388733-8424848 GCF_000622305.1 Nannospalax galili | reverse complement strand
TTGCTTTTGTCTTCAGGAGTTCCCACAGAGGCCCAATTCAGGTGAGGGTCAGATGTTTTCAGGCTTTCTCCTAAGGTCTGGATCCCTCCAGGAATGATTTTGGCCTCAGGAATTTGGGGGTTAGACTGGCCTGGGAGCCTGGCCCAGGAAAGATGCTGGTCTAGGGCAGCTGGTGGCCATGTCACCCAGAGATGCAAAGGCAGATGGGGTCCCCAAGGACTCCCAGGGACCGCGCAGAGTACCTGGGTTGGTCTGGATGCAAAGGATCAGGAAGAGGAAAGGTCAGACCCCGTGTTTCCCAGAAAGAGGCTGGCGGATGGTACAGGCCCAGGGAAGCAGAGGGAGGTGAGGGCCGGACCAGGCCCAGAAGCAGTGCTCCTAGGGCCCAGAGAAGGCACTCTGTTGGTCTGGATGAAAAGGATCAGGAAGTAGTATTGGTTCCCCAGGAATGGGGCAGGGCCCAAACTTGGAGGAGAGAAAAGCGGTGGAGATGGGAGGGTGAATGAGGCTTGGGGAGTCATGGCGCTGAGGGCGCAATGGACTTACCCCCGAGAGAGGCCTGCAGGTAGGAGAGTGGTGTGTGGTGAGTCCTTCAGGCCCAGGGCAGCAGAGGGAGGTCAACCTTGTATTCGTAACATTCAGCTGCATAGTGGAAGCACTGGTGCCCACAGCAACAGGAATAAAATTCCACAGAGGTCACGTGCCATCGCAGCAACCACACTGAAATGGTAACTAATATAGACAAGTGTTCACCATTTCCTGAACAAAGGGCCTAGAGTTGATTTAAAAGGCAGGAGAGGGCTGGGGAGGTAGCTTAGTTGGTTGAGTACTTGCCTCGCATGCACAAAGACTTGGGCTCCATGGGCATGGCATAGTGGTTTATGCCTGTAATCCCAACACTTGGAAGGTGGAGGCAAGAAGATCAGAAGTTCAAGGCTATCCTTGGCTACATAGCAAGTTGGAGGTTATCCAGGGCTCCATGAGATTTTTTTTAAAAATTTTTATTTATTATTTTTATTTTATGTGTATACATGTATTGCCTGCATGTAGGTAAGTTCACCTGTGTCGTGCAGTGCCCTCAGGGGTCAGAAGAGGCTGGATCCCCTGGGACTGGAGTTACAGACAGTTGTTAGCGGCCATGTGGGTGCTAGGATTTGAACCCGGATCTTCTGCAAGAACAACAAGTGTTCTTAGCCACTGAGCCATCTCTCCAGCCCTGAGACTTTGTCTGAAAAAGGGAAGTTGGCAGGAATGGCTGTCCCTTGTGGTTTGAAAAGAACACTAGAGTTAATCTGTAATCTTTTTTAAGGTTGTCACAATTACCCAGAATATAAAAAGGTTTTTCAGTCTAATAATCATTCACATGATTTTGCAACATGTATCTTTTAAGATTTATATATGTACATTTCAGGCACAGTTAGATTATTTTGATCACCCTTATAATGGGTATCTATGATATATCTGTATGTATCATAAATATTTGCTGATAAAAGAACAAATATTTGCTGTAATATAGACAGTGTCTTGGTTCCTGCCCAGCATGATAAGTAAGCAGGAGATTCACTGCAGGTAGAGAAGAGGGCAAAGGCAGCTAGCTCATGTCAGCACCTCAGAGGTTTTAGAAAATGGCTCCAAATTTCCTGCAGGGCAGGACTTTCATCTTCATTTAACTTTAGTCTTACAACAGTGCTAAGGACTATAATGTTATTGAAAGGCTGACAGTTTAATAATATTTATGATATTCCAGGTACCTTTCAAAGCTATACACACACGCAAATTAATGCCCAAATACATTCTCAAAACAAAACAAAACAAACAAAAAAACCAAAACCACACATATTTTTTTTTGCAGCAAATCTGAATGTAAAATAAAATTGGAAACCACAATGAACAATGAATTTGTTCAATTAGCTTGGTATATTTTCTGTTTTTTACCAACACATATATAATTATTAAAACCAAAATTGGAATTATACTCTTTTTCAGTTTAAGAGCCTGTCTTTTCAATTAATAACATGTAACTTCCCCACAACATTACACTTTTTTAACAATCATTTTACATGTATTTATTTTGTGTATATAGGATTGTGAAGGTAAAATGTGCCACAGGATAAATGTGGAAGTCAGATTTCAACTTGGTTTTCCTTCTGCCATGTGGGTCCTGGGTAATGAACTCAGGCTTGGTGGGAAGAGCTTTTACCCACTGAGCCATCTCTCTGGCTCCTTTCACAAATATTAAAAAAAAATTATCTATTATTTTTATGTGTATGAGTGTATTGCCTGCATGTGTATAAATAAGTGCACCCATGTCGTGCATTATGTCAGAAGAGGGTGTTGGATCCCCTGAATCCCCTGGAACTGGAGTTACAGACAGTTGTTAGCCATCATGGGGGTGTTAAGAATTGAACCCACGTCCTCTGCAAGAGCAGCCAGTGTTCTTAACCTCTGAGCCATCTCTCCAGCCCCCACAAATGTTTTCAATAACTGCAATATTTCACTGAATGGCTAGGAGAGGTTACTTACACGCCTTCTTGTTACTGAACTCTAGTCTTTTTCTAATTTTTTACTACTATAAAATACTTTGATAAGCCGGGCGTGGTGGTGCACGCCTTTAATCCCAGCACTTGGGAGGCAGAGGCCACCCTGGTCTCCATGGTGAATCCAGGACAGCTGGGGCTACAGGGAGACCCTGTCTCAAAAAGACCAAAAAAAACAAACAAACAAAAAAAAAAACTTTGATAAACATTTTACATGGATATTTGCATGCATCTTTAAATTTTTTATTATATATTCTTCAGTAATTTCATACATGAATGCAATGTATTTAGGTCATATCTACCGCCTACATGCATCATTTGTTATTTCGTCAGAATATATTGTTTAGATGCTAAATTACTGGTCCTATAATATAACCTTATAAAAAGTTTTATACAAATATTGCTACATTTCCCTCCAAACAGCAAAATCAGTGAACACTTAGGACGTGCTGCTGAAGCCTCATCAACTCTAGCTATTATAGATTTTACAAAATCAGTTCAAAGTTAGGATTTGAAGTAAAGAATTCTGGAAGTTGAAATATAAATTATATAATATGTATGTGGGTTTCATTTACCTTTTCACAGTACTTTTACCTAGCCTTTCAGAGTTACAGTGACTAGTGGGTAGGAGGTAAAGTTTTATACTTCTCTCCACTGAAAACAAAATAAAGTAGTTTTATAGGCCTAGGGTCCCTTGAGATGATGTTTTTATAGTCCTAATGAAACACCTCAAAGTGTAGCTGACTTCCAAACTCTAATGAATAACAGACTCCTGGGAATGACAGACTGCCAGGCTTTTCCAACCATCTACAGTGCGAGAGGCCCTCTGGGGTTCGCTAACAGTTTAGACTGTGGTTCCACCTATTTTATGTTATGCCCAAGAATCTAACAAGCAGCATTAATCTTGAATCCAACAGATTAATTTTCTGCTATAAAAATGCTATTCAAAAATCATCCATCTCAGGGTAAGAGAACCTCTAACATGAAAACAAGGAAGGGTAGAGAAGGAGGGGCTCTGGCAGGCACACCCACGACAGACTTCTACCCCAGTAATGCTGATTTCTGAATCATTTGTAGGTAATAAGCGGCTAGGTTCCAGGTGGCAAATTTCTTTCCAGTGGTCTCAATTTCAGCACATTCTACATGCACTGAACATGTACTATAAACAGCAAATAACAGCAGCAGGGATCTCTGAATGGTGGGGGGCCAGCGAGGAAGCTGGGCTGCTCATTAATTTTAATAGAAATAGGCTAATTGCAGCTTTCAGTAAACAAATGATCAAAACTTCATATTCCAAAAACAATACATGCAATAAAAATACAGGAAATTCAGGAAAGCACAGGATTGCCTAGGATTACAACTCTGAGTATTTTGGTTGCTGTACCATTAGGCTTATAGTGTCCTAGGCTCAGGGTCAACATAAGGAAGCAATGTGTAGCATAGAACTCTACTGCCTTGCAGAGTTCACTTGTCAGTATAGAGAAGGCTCTTCCCTTGGCTATTCATCTTGACTGGTTTTGCAATAGACCAAGTAGTGAAATGGCCAGGGCAGGACCTCCAGAAACAGGGTTGCAGGGTGCAAAGCTTATCCTCATCACTCATTAGCTGTGGGCAAGGCATTTCACCACTTTTTTTCTTGCCATATTTTAGACATCCAAAAAAGGTACGCACAGGGCCAGCCTTCCACAGGGAACGCACACAAAATATCAATTGCTGTTGGTGCTGTTCTATCTGTTCATAAACTTTGCTTAATATTCATTCTTTTTGGAATGTTCACTTCCAAATTTCATTTATATCACAAAACTTGGTTATAGTATGAATCTTCACAAAGGAAATTTTTTTTTCCCCTCATCTAAGCACTAACAAGGCCTGATTCTGCTTATCTTCCAAGATCAGATGGGATCAGCACATTCAGGGTTGTGTGGTCACAAACAAAAATATATTTCCTCATCAACACTGATCCTAAGTCTTGAAAAGCAAATTCAACACAATAGGTGGGTTCCCCAACACGCTCAATCTAGATTGGAAGGATCTCAAGAATTTAAAAACACTCAGCACGCATCACTCTCGTGAAGACAATGCAGATTTTCAGATCAGGCCAATACTTCATCTGCCCTGAGACCTGAGAGTGGGGTTCCAGGGTCAGCCGGCAAGTCTGCTGGGCCACTGGAATTGCACACATATCTAAAAATTCAAGTTACATTGTTCCTCACAGATAAGACTGGAGGTGGTTTGCACTGTAGGCTTAATAGCAATTTAGGGATACTTGTATTTTTTTTTTTTAAAAAATTAGGGCATTTGTGGCTAGGAAGATAATCTCAGTTGGCAAAGCACTTGCTGCGCAAGCATGATGGCCTGAGTCTGATCCCCAGCACCCATGTAAAAAGCTGAACATGATGGCGTATGCTTGTCACCTCAACACTGGAGAAGCAGAAACAGGCAGATCCCTGAGGCTCACTGACCAGTCAGTCCAGTCTAATCTGTAAGATCCAGGTCTCAGGGAGCAAAAAGCAGGGTGTTTGGCTCCTGGGGAAGGAATGACATCTGAGGCTGACCTCTGGCCTCTATATGCACAGGCACACACATACATGCATGTGCACCCACATGCACATGTGCACTTGCCCACACACGATGTCCCCCCCAGAACATAACTATTTTTTTAAAAATTGAGAACATTAGGACATTTTTTTGGGGGGGTCTTATTGAGACAGAGTCTTCCTGTAACCCCAGCTGGCCTGGAACTCACTTTGTAGACCAGGCTGGCCTTGAACTCACAAAGATCTGCCTGCCTCTGCCTCCTGAGTGCTGGGGACTAAAGGCATGTGCCACCATGCCCGGCTCAAACATTAGGACATTTTTATTTGGGATATTATATTTTGCCCAACTAACAGATGGAAACAGATTTCATAATCATAAGAGAGGAATCCTATGTTTCACAGTAGCAATTTTGTTATCTCATTTAGTAAAGCTATTTGAAGATGCTCCAGGGGTATAGTCAGAAGAGACAGTTCAATTCAGTTCATATACAAGCTAGGAGAGGCTTTGTTTTTTTTGTTTTTTTTCAAATCAGCCTGTGTGTCCAAGAAGAAAACTTGCTATGAAAACCTTCTACATAAAGTACAGACATTCACAAGGGACATTTTTAATGTTGTGGTTTTCTACAACCCTTTTCATGTATAAGGAAAGTTACACGATAGCAGATGGTGCTACTAGTAGACCAGGCAATCGTGTCACCAGCCCAGTCACCCTAGCACATGGTCCTGCTGACTCACTGCTGAGGATGGCCTCATACATCATCGTGGGCATTAACTGAAAGGGCTGTCATGGGTTTTGAAATGTACCGCTCTTGATAATGCATAGGAAAAAAATGTAATGCGTGTAATGGTTACTCTTCATTGTTAACTAGACTGAGATTCACCTAGAAAATAGGCCTCTACATATGTCTGTGAGGGGGGTTCCCAGAGAGGGTTAACTGAAGAAGGAAGGACCACTCAGAATGTGAGCAGCACCATCCTGCAGACGGAGGTCCTCAATGGGATAGATGAAATGAGCTGGGAGGTATTGCGCATCTCTCTCTGCTTCCTGACTACAGGCACAATGTGATCAGTGGCCTCATACTTCTTCCTAAACATTTCCCTACCAAGATGGACTCTATTCTCTAAAATAAGACAAAATAATCCCTTCTCTTAAATTGCCTCTTGTCATGGATTTGGTCACAACAAAAAGAAAACTAATACAGGGATTGCGAAGATGACTCAGTTGACAAGGTGCCTGCTAGACAAGTCTGAGAATCTGAGTTTGGGTAGAAGTCAGGTGGGCCAGCAATTGTCTGTAACCCCAATGCTGGGAGAGCAAAGGCAGGCAGATCCATGAAACTCACTACCCAGGTTCAAAAAGGAAGGTGCAGAGTAAGTAAGGAAGATACTTGACCTCCAGCCTTTGCAAGCCTGCACACGCATGGGCACCTGCACCTGCAAGTTCACAAGAATACTGACACAAAAACCTACTCACATGAACACCTGCAGATATGTCTCTGTCTCTCTCTCTCTCACACATCCCCACATACCCTCACCCCCACCCACCTCCACAATAATACACACATGTAACTGAACTCTAACTGTTAAGGACTGATCATAATACTGAATACAGACTTGATAAAAAATGGCAAGATTCACTACTAGCTTATGATTTATTTATATTCTTTACCTTATTTATGATCTCTGAGCTTCAGCTAACTTTGAGTTATTAAAAGGAATGGCTGGCATTTTTCTTCTTTGATTTTTTTCATTAAATAAAAATAACTGACTCTATTATGGACTGACAAGATCTAATGTGAGAAACTGTGACAATTCACTCCCAAAAGATGCCATCAGTGGTAATAATGCTCCCTGACCCCATGTTCTTATGGCCACAGCATCTGAATCTCTGATATGTCTTGATCAAAGTATAAATAAATATAATCATTGGCTCTAGATAGAGGTCTTGCCTTTTCAAATGCATATTCTCAGGCCCGATCCCAGAACTACATAAGCTGTCTTTACAAAGTAGTCTTGGTCATGTTGTATTATAGAAACCTCTAATATATATAAACATAAAATAATTATTAAAAATGGAGTCAGTGGGTCATAAACTTTATAAACCTATAATGTAAAGTCACTGTACAATGAGCTCCATGACTAAGTGAGAAGCAATGACTCTAATTAAATAGTTATCTCTCACTCCCACCAATATTCTAAACATCTGTTCAAAATGCTCCCAACTCTTTCCTTTGTCTGGTGGTGCTTCCTTTACAGACCTCTACTCCTACCCACATCCAATCTCTAGGGCAGGCAGAGGGATCAGGCCTGTGTTTTCTCTGCTCCCCTGTCAGATCCTGGGATACCCTTCTACTCCTACTACCTATTCTTGTGAGACTTAAAACTTCCTTTATATTTTTTAAAACTATTCTATTATTTTTATTTCATGTGTATGAGGGTTTTTCCTGCATGTAAGTAAGTGCACATGTGTCATGCAATGCTCAAGGAGGTTAGAAGAAGAGTGTCAGATCCCCTGGAACTGGAGTTACAGGTGGTTGTTAGCCATCATCGGGGGGGGGGGGAGGAATCAAACCTGGGTCCTTTGGAAGAGCCAGTGCTCTGAACTGCTGAGTTATCTCTCCAGTGGCAAGACTTAAAACTTTGATACTATATTCTCTCCTTGCTGTCATCTCGGCCTCATGATTATTTCCCTACAGTACAGGCCTGTGGAGCCTGGCTTACAGTCTTCCCTCATTCCAACTCTTCATTCACTTGTTTATTCAAATATATCCTGAGCATACCACATGCATGATACTGTGCGGGGAACTAGAGAGACATAAATGAAGGAATGAAATCTCTGTGTGCACAACCCCTGTACTCCAGCTCCAGAGAACAGAAGAGGATATAAATATAAATAGGTAACTAAATACATAACATGCCATGTGGTGATTAATGTTTTGAGAACAATAAAACCAGCTTTGAGAAAAATAAAACCAGCTACACAGACAGTGAGTGATGAAGACATGTAGATAAGGGTAGAACAGACTAGCCAAAGAGGGAACAGAGTCAAGTGAGGAAGCCTGGAATGGCTGGAGAAAAGCCTAGTTGGGCTGAGGGAACTAAAATACGACAAGGGGGAATTTGATTCTGAAGGGAACATTCTGACTTCTCTGTAAAGAACACTGTATGTTGGGTGAGTCTAGAAACAGGAAGATCAAGCAGAAAACTATGGTAACATTCCAGATAAGGAATGATGATGGCTCAGACCATCATGGAGGGGGAGGAAGAAGGCAGTGGTCAGATCCCCAGTGCATCCTGAAGGGTATGGAAGCAAAATCTGAGGGAAAAAGAAACTGAGGATATTTCAAAGGATTCAAGGACGTCTCCATTGAAAGGAGAGCTGCCATTTACTGAAAGGAAACTGAAAAGAAGCAGATTTGAGAGAACTACGAATTCAACTTTGCATGCCTTGCTAAGATCCCTTCTTAGCATCCAAGTGGATCTTCCTGGGTAAGTTAAATATTACTGCACTAAGTCTACTGACATCCGGGATCAAGGTTCACAATTCAGATCTTTCAGGAGCCAGGCAGTCAATATAAATAAATACTGAAATCAGTGGCAGGTGAGGACTATGGCCTATCAGGTAGCAAATGCTACATCTAAATGGGAAGCTACCATTGAGCCCTAACTAGTACAGCCATTAAGGATCTGGGCTCAGTGCCCAATTTTTAAAAAACATTTTTATTGAATTTTTGAGTATTTCATATAGAACATCTTAATCATCTTCATACCTCCTTCTCCATTGGCCCCCCATTTGAATTCATCCATTCTGTCATTTGCGTTAAGGCCTATCATATGAAGTTAATGTCCCCAGATGTCCTTCAGTTAGGTTCAGCCACTGGGGTCTAATCAGCCTATCTAGAGTCCCTCCCTTTAAGACCAGCTCTTCTCACCCAGCAGTAATCAGCTGCCAATAATTCTTCAACTAAGATTGGAGCCTGCTGTCCATTTCCACAGTTCTGTGCTGAGTTTTTGTCTGCTTGAATTTACATGGATCTTGTACATGCTGGCACTATTGCTGTAGGTTCATATGAGAAAAGTCCCAGGAGCCTGTAGGACTCATTTCCATATGGTCATGTACCTCCTCCCTGGCTCTTACAATCTTTTCCTTCCTTCTTCCACAATGGTCCCTGACCCCTGGGTGCATGGATTTTAATATAGGAGTCCTGTCTACGGATCCACACTCTGTAGACTCTTATTCTCTACATTTTGGTCACTTGTGACCTTTTTTTTCCTGGTCATCTATTGTAAGAGGGAGCTTCATTGATGAGAAATGAAAGATGCATTAGTGTTCTCTTCATCCCTTATTCTATGTTCCGTGAGCATTAGGTATAGAGGATGCATCATAGATGTGCCACTTAGGCTTGGGTAATTCACAGATAATCTCTGTATATGATACATTGTGGAACTCTGTAACAATCTCTGTCTGTTGAAAGAGATGCTTCTTTTATGGATGGTGACTAGGATACTTGTCTGTAAATTTAAGGATCCTTATTTTGCATATAATAAGAAATTACATTTGTCTAGGGATATGACAGCTTTGGGGTTTTCTCTAAGATCTATGACTTCTCCAGCTATGTGTATTTGGCTAGGTTTGCAGTACCACAATTTACAAATACAAGAACAATCTGGATTTTTAACAATCAAATATTAGAAAATAAGAATCTAATAAATTATGAAGTGTTTGACTAACGAGACATTTTTCTTCAGGGCTTATCAGTCACCTTAACTTGTTGGTATATATACCACCAAAGAAATTTTCTTTAGCACTTCTCTCAATTTATTTAACAAGAAAATTCTTATTTTCATTCACTTCAAGGGACAAGCTCTATCACCTAGTTTGGGGAATGCTAGTTTATGAGAAAACCCTAGAGATGTCTAATCAACTCCTTTGTTACCTTTGGGAAAGTTTTATGGCCCATGTACTTAGTACAGCTTATGAGTCATATTGATCACACACAGAGGCAATTTTGTTAGGTATCCTAACGTTATGTATCAGAGTCCAGTGAAACTTAAGTGGAACAATTACTGAACTCTTCTAACTTGTTAAATACTAAGTGGAGCCTTGAACCTATCATTGGGTGAAGAAATAGTGAGCCCACAGGGCACTGAATCACTTCATGCCTCTGTTATCTGCCGTGCTACATTGATTAGTGACAGCAAAGGCAGTCAATTGTACTAAGCACAGATGTTCTTTGCTTTATTTACCCATGAAGAAGTAAGGGGAGGGTGAATAAATCTAGAAAGGAAAATTTATAATAAAAAGATAACTCTATACTGACAAATTATACATACCAGATCAAGAAATATATGTCTAGGTAAGGTTTATCTGAGAACAACTGGTCTTTGCCCAAGATTCTACATGGTACACAGTAATTAAAAGTACCAGACTGGTGGATTCTTGGATGTTTAACAGCCACACTTTGAGGCCTATACTAATTTGGTCAGAGGGACATAAAGGACAGTTTCTGCTCCTTGCCCTCCTATGTTGACTAAGCTCCAGGGGACAATGAGCATCTCTCAAAATGCCCAGTAACTGTGGTGTGTCACCTGTCCTCTTGATCAGGGAGGCCATGGAGACCCCACCAAATGGACTTGAACCAGTGTCCAGCCTACAAAAAGAGGAAGGTCAAAACAGAGAGAATATTTCTTCCATGCTTCCAAGTGAAGCCAGCCATGGTTGAGCAGGACCTTCGACTTATCTTCACATAGATGGAATGTAAAAGAAAGGAGCCAGGGGCTCCTCCCAAGCCCATGTGACCCCTGAGGAACAGATCTCAAATGGCCTTAAGAGTAAAAATAAATTCGTTTATCTGGGCCAACTGTATGGCCTTAATCACCCAAAAGGAAAGTATAACCAAAGATTAAAGGGGCCAATGTAATTTTTTAAGAGTCTATATGCATAGCTAAAGGCTACATAATAAGCGACAATGCCAGATAGGAGATACCTTCTTTTGAGTTGTTGGCCAGGGTGGCCAAAGGGACTCCCAGATAGTAACCCAGCATAGAACCGGGAAAATGAACAGCAGACCCCAATCTTATCTAAAGGAATATTGAAAACTGATTGCTGGTAGATGAGGAACAGCTGACCTTCCTAAAACAAAGACCTCTAGATAGGCTGACTAGATTCACCAGATGGACAAGTAGTGGGGAATGGCTGGGGGGGGGGGATGCAACAACACAGCAGACAGTAGCAGGGATATCAGAGTATAAGGGCTCTAGTGTCGGGAGGGGTGGAGGCTATGGGAGGGTGCCAACTGGGAAGTGGGTGTATAGATGAATAAGATGGTTTGGGATGGTCTGTGTGATATATACACACAAAAATTCAACAATTTTTTTAAAAAATGAGCTATATTTGAGGAAGAAGCATAAAAAGTTACATCATGTTAATTAGTAGAGATGATAAACATTACCATTGTAATCTACCCAATGACTTTACGGCCATAGACAGGTGCCAAGGATCCAAGTGCAACCAACTATGACTAGTAATAATCAGATACATACAGATTAGAGACGCATGTGCCAACACCTCAGTGTTAGTAGCAAAAAATGAGTCTCCCGTAGGGGTGTTGAAAGCAGTAAAAATAAGGTTGTTTTAGGAAGGTCATCTGTTCCTCATTCAATTTTATGTCTTACAGGGTTTATACTGAGTTCATTATTGTATAACTGTATTAATTCAACTGTGAACATAAAAATTTTGTAGCCACTTTTGAAAGAGATGTGTATCTTTGCTCTGGAAACTTATTATGTTAAAGCTGTAATGAAATGCTTCTAAAAAATAAAAAAATATATATAAATAATAGTGGTGCTAATGTGCACTCCATCTGCTTACTCCTTTGTCTCAATAAATTCCAAATTTTGACATAAAAAAAGATAACTCTAATACTGTTGTAGGTCTTTAAAAATATCCCATTTAAAAGAACTCACAAAAGGTGAAGAATATAAAAATGTCAAATATTATACAAAAGTCCTGTGAAAAATTCAGTGAAAAGAGGGGGTAAAATGGTTGTGAACCACCAGCAGAAGTGTCACATGAGCTCGTCCTTGATACCCAAGGAGACATCAGAGAGTGAGGAAGAGGGTAGAAGCTCCATGTAGACAAGGCAGAGATAGAGACAGGGCCGATTTAGGAACTGGAGCAGACAAGACTGTACATGTTCAAAAATGGGGTGTGGGGGTGGACCAGATCACTGTCTTTACTGGACACCAAGTGTTCTAGGTTGTTTCTCCATTGCTGTGACAAATACTTTGACCACTACCAACTTCGGGAGGAAAGATTTATTTGTCTTACATTTCCCGGGTCACAGTTCATCAAAGAACCCAAGGTGGGAACTCAGGGCAGGAACCTGGAGGCAGGAGCTGGGGTACAGGCCATGGAGGAACTCTACGTACTGGTTTACTCCCCTGGCCCATGCTCAGCCTGCTTTGAAATATAATACAAAACAACCTGCCACAGTGGACTAGGCCTTCCCACATCACTCAAAAATCAAGAAAAAACCCCAAGGGCATGGCCACAGGTCAGTCCAATGGAGGCAATTCCCCAACTGAGGCTCCCTCTACCCAGGTGTGTCAAGTTGACAACTAAAGCTATCTAACAACCAAGTAAGGAAATCTTGCATTACCCGAATCTACCATAGTCAGGGAATCTGAAACAGTGAGTTTATGAGAGAGCTGGTAAGGCCAAGAGTACTCTGTGAGACCCAGAAAGAGATGACGAGAGTCTGGGCTCAGGAGTTGGTGGAGGGAGGAGAAGGAAATGATGTTCTGGAGGAAGAAATGGTCAACAGAAGTCAACCCAGGAATATAGGGGAAGCCAAGGGGAAAGGCACAGCATAGACCCCATGTCCTGAGAATGCTTGTTCTGATAACAAACTGAGTTGTACATATCAATTTAAAGCACAATCTGAGAGTAGGACATCTAAGCAGAAATGCTCAACTGGTTCATTAGTGATTAACAAAGGACAGGTAAATAATGTGCATTAAAATACTACTGGATTCTTAGCTATGTACTATATCCCTTATGTGATTAGGTGAGAAAGAGCTGAACTGTGCAATTTAGCAGTATCTGCATAGAAGTCAGTCAAATCAGGAGACTAGAAAGGCTTCAGTAAAGACTTATCACACTTTTTCTGCATTCTTATACTATGAAAATCGTTATTACACAAAAATAGACACATATAAAAAGCACTACATCACATCACACCACATCACAGGAACTTCTGTGAGTTCAACCTGAGTTTTAGGTAGTGATTGAGATGAGGGGGAAGAACTGTAATTATTCTTTTCCATTTTTCTCCCTCTTGACGGAGAGGCGCAGATATAAAACAGGAGTCAGGAAGGAAGGAAAGGAAAAAGTATTTGGAAGAATTTCTATCTGTTGAGATGAACAGGTACAAAAGTAAATTCTCTCCTTAAAAAAATACTAGCCATTTGGGCAGTGTCTCTTCTCTAGAATTCATGATTAATTTACAGATGTGCTACCCTCTTCCCATCACCAAACTTTACACTCATAAGCCAGTCAGGGTCACCCATGCTACCTTCAGGTACCCCTGGCAGCCCAGTCTTCAGCTTCCCTGTTGTTTTGCATGCAGTGCCTGGAGCTCAGGTGCAACAGGCAAATCAAGAAGGCATGACAGCTCTTTCTGTTGCAGTCATCAGTTTTTTCTATTTGCCAAGTCTCTAGGGTAAGCTAGGTCAATCTCTTCCTGCTCCCTAAGGAACCAGGAAGGCTATAGCTGTTTAAAATGTCTCATTTTAATGCTCAGAGGAAGGAGAAAATACAGAAACCATAACAAGAAAGAACAGAGGGACAGATAAAAGGTAGGCTTGCAAACTTAGATAGCATCTCAGTATGCAGTAAGTTAATAGCAAGTGTTTCTATTCAAAGTACTCTGAGTTTCTTAGACTCTACGAATGCATTACACTAAATAGCACAACTGTAGGTAATCACAGATTTAGTTAACGGTAGACTTGTTTCTAAGGAACAGTATCTAGGTGTCCTTTCTGAACTTGATTAACAAAGGATACTTGAATCAATAATTCCCTAAGAAGTCAGGCATGGAGGTGCACCCTTTTAATCCCAGCACTTGGGAAGCAGAGGCAGGCCAATCTCCATGAAATCAAGGTGATTCTGGTTTATTTAGCAAGTTCCAGGCCAGCTGTGGCTACAGGGAGACTCTGTCTCAAAACAACAAACAAACAGAAAAAGAATTTCCAAAGACTCTGTAGTACAAACATCTGCCTTAGAATCTGTGAAAGATAGATGCATAAGGAACCAATAATTTTACAGATGGCTTTGGAATTTCTTTTTTTTTTTTTACTTAATAATCACATGATTAGTAGAAACATTTCATTACAGCTTTAACACATTCAATAACAATTTCCAGAGCAAGGATACATCTCTTTCAAAGGTGGCTGTAAATTTTTAGGTTCACAGTTGAATTAATACAGTTATACAATATTGAACTCAGTATAGACCCTATAAGGCTTTGTAATTTCTTACTAGAAATAAAAGAGCTTGAGGTTGAAGTTTCCCTCAAGGCCACTCCCCCCTCCCCGCCAGCAATGCATTCCTACTATAAAGAACAGATTCATATCTGAATTGTCCATTTCAAGAACCACATACACTATGTTTTTTGTTTGTTCTGGTGTTTTTTTTTTTTTTTTTTTTTTTGAGACAGAGTCTCCCTGTAGCCAACAGCTGGCTTGAAACTCACAATGTAAACCAGGCTGGCCTTGATCTCACAGAGCTCTATCTGCCTATGCCTCCCAGGTGCTGGGATTAAAGGCATACACCACCACACCAGGTGCATAATGAATTATTAATAACATGCACAGCCAGGCATGATGTCTAACATCTGTAACTGCAGCACTTGGGAGGAAGCCTGACACAAGAGGATTGTTGCAAGTTTGAGGCCAGCCTGGAACATACAGTACGTGATTCTGCCTCAAAAAAACAAAAAACGGAAAAAAATAACTGATACATTTCTTTTAATTAAGCAATATGCTCCGAACACCTAAAATGGGAGTTCAGTAGAGGGAAGCAATGTTCAGTAAGTAAAACTTACCTAAAGGAAAATTTCCATGAAGTGTTGACACTTTACTTGTAAATTTCCAGATGTACAAGTGAAACACTACCACAATACATGTTATAATGGAAAACAGTTATTCTCTGTTTTATGTCGGCTGAAACACCACTGTTTTGTCAATGAAAAGCATTTATACGATAAATTCCCACACAACCTTGGAAGAACAGTCCCCAAAATAGGAATGCAGTAACTGCAAACAAAAATAGCTTACAGAAGTGGCTGAAATGGGACAATGAATGTATTCTACCATAAATAAGCTAGGACAGTTTACTTCCTCTGCTGCCTTTAAAAAATGTTGAGTTCTCAATGCTCAGAGTTCACTGATATTATAATTTTGTCTCCTAACTCTTGAGTCTGTAATGAGATTCCATGGAAGCTGGACAGAGGCTAGAGCTTGGAGACGGCTGTTAGTCTTATGGAAAGAGGTCCTGTATGGATTCATAGGTCCTTTTGCAGCTTCCAGAAAGAAGAGGGAACAGAACATTCCCAGTCCTGATGCTGCCTCCCCCTCCAGGCAGCCACAGTGAGAAGACAACCAGGATTCGCTGTGGCACCCTGCCCCTGACTGTGGTCTGTACTCTGATTAAGAGTCCCCATCAACAGAGATGTAACAGTAACAGCTCTACAGCACCATCAGGTTTATCTATATAAAACAACCAGCTGACCTGTGGAGTAAAAGACCACAACAAACTTTCAGATTCAGCAATCCCATCCTGTTTTAACAGGGCCATATTTGCAGAAGATGATAAAATGCACCCCAAATCTTCTCCTACCTGCCTGCTTTCCCTCTGAGAGGATGCTGAAGAGGAGGCACTTCTATGGGTCGGAGTGGATGTTTTATGAGCTGGGGATATGCCCTTCTCGTCTGAACTCATCGCTGCAGTTAGGCTAGGGATGTGCACGTGAGACCATCCCAATCCTCTTTCCAACTCACAGACGAAGAAGCAGTGATTCTTCAGGTTCAGTTCATCTCATGGATCAGGCTGGACTAGGAAATAACAAGCCACTGTTGAGGTGTCCAACCCTTAAAAAGCAAAACAATAAAAAGGTTCAAGTAATGAAAAAAAGAAGTAAAAATCATTATATTTAGGGAAAAATTAATTTGTTAGCAAAAGGAAGAACTCTGACACAGTAGGAAATATTTCTTCCTCTAGATTTTAAGGTGGAGGATAAATACTAATATATTTCCTTATCAATAAAAAAAGTTTGGTAGGAACAATATGCTAAGTCTCATTTGTTGGGAGCTATTAATCCATTATGCACATTGAGCTGTGGCAGGCTTGCTTGTTTACTTAGAGTTTGTGTTTTGACCTAATCTGCCAAGTCAGGAGGAATGTGTTTATATGGTGGAGTTCACAACAAGTATTTGACTGCTCCTTGACCCTCAGATACATGTGGGAAAAACAGCTGTTGAAACTAATTGAGTTCTTCTGTATAAAAAGGTGGAGCTAAAATAAACCGGGGCTGCAGTCTCTACTGACAGTCCTCCCAAGTATCTTTTCTCTGTCTCTTGTTTTTTCTTTCAATCCTCACTCCCCCTTTCAGGTACTGTCCGTCTTGGCTGGCTGGCACTGGCACTCATTCTGCCCTCAGATTCTCTTGTTTTAAAGCAGATTATGGTTTTAATATTCTAGACCCTAATACCAAGGTGTGTCAGTTTCTCCCTCAGTAATTTTAAGTTCTCCTACTCAATGAATTGCAAGAACTCAGTTCACGTTAGTAAAGTTCAGCAGTGTCATCTATGTGGTAGTTAAACATAACACGGAATAGTCAATTACAAAGCAATGATGTACTATGTACATCCTGAGATCCAGCATATGTGAAAGACAAAGGAATACACATGTTATAGTTCAGATACTGATTGCTGTCCAAAGACCCATGTATCAAAGGCTATGCCCTCAGGTTGGTGCTGTTAGGAGGCAACAGAACCTTCAGGAAAAGAGCCTTATAGCAGGTTTTCAGGCCACTGAGGAGATGCCCTTCGAGGGGATTGTGGGTTCACAGCCTCTTCCTTTCTCCTTTTTGCTTCCTAGTCATGAGATGAACAGTTTATCTTGTGTCTGCTTCTGGCACCCTGTGTTCACCAGGGGTTCTGGTTCTTCCAAGGGGTGGGGCCTGCTGCTGATAATTGACTGTGGAGAGTTAGCCGCAAAAGGAGGAGCTTGTTGGCACCATCTTGGGACCAGAGCCGCGAGCCGGGCATACTCAAGGACAGAATGGCCTGACACTTATGGACCTGGGGTGAGACCGCTGGCCCGAGGCGAGACCGCTGGCCCCTGAGGCATGGGCAAAAGTGAACCGTGGCTGTGCGGCGCAGAGCTGAGCAGCTTGGAGCTAGGCACTGGATGCTTGTTTCTTTGTAAGTAACCCCCCCACACGATAATAATAAATGTACATAAAGATATGTTATATGGTTTGCCTGATAGTGCAAGAGACCCAGAGAGAACTCTGGCAACACACCCCAAACAGAAGCCTAAAAGCAATGGGCTTTCCTAGTCATAGATTAGTACTTCTCAGACCACAAACCACTATCAACCTTTTCTCTTTATAGTTTATAGTGAGTATTTTTTATAGTGATGAGAGAACGCAACATATACAGAGTCATTTGTACCTTGAAACTATAGCATAGCTAAGTGTGTGACTCTCAATAATCAACAAGCTCACAAATACCTATGGACTGAAATAGGATCCGAGACCTCAGGATGAGGGCTAAATTGATTACCTAGTTACCCTGCATAGCATGATCAAGGAATCATTGGTAGCCAGTATGATTGGAGTACAGAGAGATAGTGTCATGATGGTCAAAGAAGGGCAAAGGCCAGTCTCTGCAGGATCCTGGAAACCATACTGACTGCTGTGATCTCAATGTGTCCTCCCAAATCCATGAGTTGCAAAAGTAATCCTCAAAACAACAGAATTGGAAGAAGGGTCCTAAGGGAATTAATACTACTCTGAAACAGAGCTTGTGGGAGTGGACCCGCTCTCTTTTGATCTACCACAAGGACACTGTACTCCTCCTAAGGACACAGTACTCAAGATACCATGTTGAAAGCAAGAGACTAGAATGCCACCTGCCAGTTAGTCTTGGACTTTCCAACATCTGGAACGGTAAAAGGAAATTTATCTTCTTTATACATTGTCCAGGCTGTTGTGTTACAGCAGCACAAACAGACAAAGACATTGGTCCTTGGCTTTTACCATATACCTAAGAAGCTGTAACAAGGTCATAATCAGATTTGTGTTATAAAAGATGAGGGAAGTCCGATGGGGAAGCAAGAAATAATGGACCAGACTGTTAGCAGAATCCCAACACGTTCTATCTGCTGTGACTGGTATAGTGGAGGGGAGGAAGGTTGCTTTGAGATGATTCCCTGGTTTCTGCCATTCTGTGCAAGAAATGGTAAAAGGAAACCCAGGACTGAGAGGAAGGACACAAGTATGGTTTAGGGCATATTGAGTTTCGGATTTCATTGAGGAGATTCAAATGAAGACATACAGTTGGAAATGCAAGTCTGGGGCTCAGAGAAATCTAGTTTGGAGACTTAAGTTATGATAATGATAGGACTACATGGATGATTTATACGTAGATTTTAAATTTCTGTGTTTGTGAGGAAATTTTCTATAGGTTTTCAGCTATAGTTAAAAATTTCAAATACAATCTTAATGTATTATGTGAACTTGAGTGTGTTAATTAGGATTTTAATGATCTGTTTAGACATAATAACTGACACAGCCATACCTTGGGCTGGGCATAGAACTGAGTGGTAGCGCATTTGTCAAAAATAGGCCAAGGCTCTGGGTTCAATCCCTGCAGCAAATATCAGTAAATTAAAGAAGAAGAAGAATCTCAATAATTAAGAAAAATTTTTACAAATTGGAAAACCAGGCTATTCTAACAACTAAAACTTGTAATCCTTTCTTAATATTTTGAATTCACTGTTATTAAAAGTAAATAAAAGCTACTCAGTCTCCAAACTGGAAGACTTTGTCTTGAAACAAAACTAGCCTTTGTACAAACTGAAATTCAAAGAGCCAAGAAACTCCTTTGTTAGATAGCCATGAAGTTTCTTTTAGTATGGGCAAAGGGCAGTAAAAAAACCCAGCACTCGGTAGATGACCATTTAATCTGTCTTATGAAGGCAATCTAATAAGTGTGAATGAAAGTTCTGAAGCCAAGCTCTGACGCCAAGAAACAGAAGTGAGAACACTATCCAGATCCTTGATCTGAAGTACTTAGTTTTCTGGTCCAAGATGTTTTACAAGTAGATGGTGACACTTGAGCCAAAAGTACGCAGCTTTGTGATGTATTCAAGTGCCCCCAAGGGATGAGGTTGAAACAAACCTCCTTAAAATATTATCCATTCAGAAGTAAATTCAGTCCAAGTTTCAGATCCTCTGTTCCCCCACTGTTTCTCTGACCCCTGTACATGTAACTGCATTTTCCTCATCAATACCAATGCCAACATCTTATTTTAAGTTAACACGACATTTTCAGGTAATTTGTTTATGATCAAAGTACCAGGTTTCAGTCTAATTACACTTACAAATGTGTTGAAAAATAACAATATAAATAAAACAGCAAGTGAATGAATTAAATGCACACAAAGATCTGGTTTTGAGGTTATTATTGTTGTACCTATTACTTTTGGGGCTGTTTGTTTTTAAAACAAAAAGTATTATGTGACTTTTCTTGGAGAGATATAAACAAATGTCTTCTCTTCTCAGACAAGGAACCAATGACAGACCAAAGTCCAACTTGGTGAAACAATGAGTCTACTGGAGTTATTCCCAGGAGTGTGGTAGAGGGGTTACTTAAAGGTACATGGATGACTCAAACAGCTACACCATAAAAATGTCCATCCTGGTATAGGTGACAGCTCAGGAAAGTTAGATCTCTGGAGTTCTACACGTGATTGCAGACTGCTACACGTGATTGCAGACTGTTGGGCTGTTGGGAGAGTCTTCTCTCCCCAGGTACTGCTTCCCTAACCTTGTGGGGGGGGGGGCTTGTCAATCTTGTAAGTTTCAGGAACTTCTTGAAACTTGTGAGTTGCTATTTCTTGAGACATGTAAGCCTAATTTACTTCCTTAGTTTTAAGGAGGCTCTTTCAGGACACAATGTTTCAATTTAGAGGAAACTGCTATAAAACAAAGGGCTTCAAGTATCCAATGTAAAATTCAGTGATTTTAAAATCTCATTCCAACCAGCAATCAAAAATCTAATTACCTACTCTATTTTAAGTGCATTATAAAAGTAAGTTTAAATTGAAGTTTGGACCTACTTATTCTTTATTCCTAGAGTGTAGGATTAATGGATCTAAGAAATATTTCTTTCATCTCTGTTGAAGCACATTTCAGAAATTGCCTAAATAATGTTCTAAATTCAAGACCATACATTTTAAAGTCAACACCAACATAATTACTATACTCAATAAGAAAAGCGATGTGGCTGAAATTAACAGTAATATGAGAGCTGAACACCTCGTTTTCTGTTTCGTTCTTCCCTAATGCCAGTTGGAGCACACGCATTGCTAAGTACTGCAACATTTGTATTTATTTACACTGAGTGACATAAAGTTCAGATTTATGAACCAGGGACCAAATCAAACCAAAAGGTAGTAGGGGAAGCTTCTAGAACTCACTGATTATAGGTATCAAAAATTATACATGTCCATAAAGACATTTGAAAGTGGGGACTATTTAGTGTGATGTTACGATGCTGTATTAACAAGTTCCAAACCTCCAGGGCTTCAAGAAAGGCTCATTGTCTGCTGATCCACATGTCCTTTGGGCCAGGTACAGAGGTACTCAGAATCCCTGTATCCCATGCTGGCAGAGGCACAGAAGGGGAAGGAAAGAGCCTCGACAGAACCATGGGACAGGTCTTCGAGTTTTTGCTCATAGATGGCACAGTCATGTTCACTCACATATTTGGGATGAAGGAAGTCATATGGCCCCCCTCAGGTGAGTGATGCATGAATCCAGTCCTCTCAGTGGCCAAGGCAATGCATATCTGGCCAGGATAACATGTCACTGTATAAACTGAGGGAAATATGAAAAGCTTGCATGGAAATATCTGAACTGACTCTAGTTTCAACAACTAAAGATAACCCTCATTAATACTTTTGGTTCTACTTTAACCCAAGGCAGAAGAATAAGAGCTGGAGAGCTGGTGCAGCTGTTAAAGGCTCAGGCTCACAACCAAAAAGGTAAGAGCTCAGTTCTCAATGTAGGAGAATAACAATAACACTGTTGGTGATATGCTTTTTTAAAAATCAATATATCACTATTGGCCTTTCTTATGACAAAGAAACTTCAACACCACCATAATTAAACATTAGAAACGACACCACCACAATCCCATAATACATTTAACCACTCTCCCAAGGCATTTCACTTGTATTCAGTGTATTTTGAAGCAATGAGTTTTATCACAAGAGAATTTGTAATAGCACACACTTAATATTCACTTAAGTGTGTGTATGTGTTTGTTTTGTTTAACAATCCAGCATGGGGCTTAATGGCAAAGCAAGAGTTCATTAACATTAACAAGACAGTGGCACTGATTATTAACTCTGTGGCCTTATTAACTCTGTCCTGAAAGTGTGAGCCAGTAAGTAACGTAACTATCCATCTGAAATACCCAAATGAAGGCTAGAGAGATGGTTTAGTGCATAAAATACTTGTGCAAGCATCAGGACCCGAGTTCAGATTGTCAACACCCACATATAGCAGAGTATGCCTTATAACCCCAGCAATGGACCGAGGAGACAGGGGATCCTGGGAGCCTGTGGGCCCAGTCCAGGTTCAGTAAGAGACCCTGTCTAAAATGAAAAAAAAGGGAGGAGAAGCAATTGAAGAAGTCATTTCAACATTAACTTTTGGTCTCCACGTGTGCACACACACACACACACACACACACGAGAATCTAATGAAAAGAGACAAAATGGTTTACTTACATCTCAGAATGCAATTACAGAGTATTTGAGACTATCAGAAGTAGCTCTGAGGATGCAGCTTAGTGGTAGAATGCTTTCCTAGAATGTGAGAGGCTCTGGGTCCAATTCCAGTACTGTATATACACAGTAACTCAAAACACTCAATCCTGGAAATTAAAGAATATTTTCTGGATAAAAGATTTAATTCATTGGGGCTGGAGAAATGACTCAGCAGTTAAAAGCACTGACTATTCCCCAGGTTCAATTCCCAGCACCAATATGGCAGTTAACAACTGTCTGGAACTTCAGTTCCAGGTGATCTGACACCCTCTTCATATCTCCATCAGCTTTGCAAACAGGCGCAATTACATGCATGCAGTCAAAATGCTCATATACATAACAATAACAATTTTTGAATATTTAATTCAAGGGCTAGGGCTATAGCCCAGTGGTAAAGCACTTGTATAGTATGTGTGGCAACCCTAGGTTCAATTCCCAATACTGCCAATTTTTTTTTTAAATACATAATTCACAGCAGGGCATGGTGGCTCACCTGTAATTGTAGCACTCCAGAGGCAGAGGCTGATTGCTATGAATATGAGGCCATCCCGGAGCCACACAGTTAGTTCCAGGACAGCCTGGGCTAGAGCAAGACACAGTCTCAAAACAAAATCAAAACAACCCTCAAAACAAGATCATTCATAAGGCCATAGAATACCATTAATTTATATAGCATCTTCAGCAACATCTCTTTTGAACAGCTATATATTATCAGTAACAGCTACTACTACTACACATTTTTCATGTGCTTAGTACTATTCTGAGTGCTGTACAAATATTCCTTTAGTCAACTACCTCAACATCAGTGCAAGGTAATCCTTTCATGCTCTCTTTTTATGAATGATGAGTTAGGCTAGATACCTAACTGTGGCAGCAGTCTGTGAATGAACCCATTCTATACATATACACAAGTGTTCAGTGCCACAGAAACATGCCTCAAACACTCTTGTAAGGAAAGTGATGAATGCATTAAGGTACACCTAGACTACATGCTGGGTGCAGCCTCCAGATTTGTTTTTGTTATGGTGTTGCTGATGCTGGGAATGGAATCCAGGGCCTTAGGACCACTCCATTTCTAAGCTACATTCCTAGCTCAAAGCTTTCATATTTAGTGGGTGGGGAATGGATGAAGTAGGGGAGAGTTTAGAAGGAATCCTATACATCTGAATATTGTATTTGAATTAACTTTTAAATTGAACTAAACATTACAAAACCTTCATTAACTATACAATGACACAGTTTAATTTTGCTTGCCAAAATAATAATGGAGTTTTTAAGCACTTGGAAATATTATTCTAAAGTTCATGTCTAAGAGTAAACATGTAAGACAACAAAGAAAATTATCTAAAAATAAAAGATATCTTACTGTTTTATACATTTGAACTATTTAAAGGCGGCATTGGCAGTTTAGAAAATGCAGATGGATTTTTCAATGATCCATCAGAAAAAGTTGAATAGCTTACTTTGTGCTAAATATATTCCAAAATCCTTAGATGTTTAAAGGTAAAACAAAACCCATAAAAACACTAACAAAAATTTAGATAAATGTTAATCATCCTGGAGTACGGAGTAACCTGTCCTAACCGGGGTGGGGGGGACTCTGAAAGTATTAATCTTTAAAAGGCTTAATATTTTTAATATCTAAAAAGTTCCTGCAAATCAATGAACTAAAGATGCTAAGAGCAGTATGGGCAGAGAACGCATGGGGGAAATCCCAAAGAAGTGACATAAATGATCAATATATTGCCAGCAGCAGTTGAAGTTCTTTGTCCTTTCTAGGAGAATTTAATCTGGTCAATTCTACTTCTAAGAATTTCTGCTAAAGAAATCATGAGACATGTAAAAGACAGATTAGAGGTAATTTTTCCCACAAATTTTAAAGCAATTCATTCTCTTTTTACATTAGATATAGATTAGCTCTTTAATCAGTCACAAAAAGCTATTTCCATTTGAAAAAGTAATTTAAAAAATGCAGCATATAATACAAATATTTTTTTGAGTCAGGGTCCCCCTGTAGCTCCACCTGGCTTGGAACTTGCTGTAGACCAGGCTGGCCTCCATCTCACAGAGATCTGCCTGCTTCTGCCTCCTGAATGCTGAGATTAAAGGCATGCGCCACCACGCCCAGCTATAGTCCACATTTTTTAAAGTTGTTCTAGGGTTTGTTGTACAAATCTTTATATTCAATAAAAATCAAGACTGCATGTTAAATGAAAAATTTAAGTTTCCAAATAACTTAAAACAAAGACATTGTATGAATAAATATAAATAAAACATGTTAAAATATATTTGGGTCCTAGTTTCTGTCTGTTTAAAGTAGAAAACCAGAGAAGAGAGTGTTATGAATGGAAAGGAAGGTACATATATGTTCCCTGATTGAGTTGGTTTCTCACATACCCCCTAGTAAGACACATACTATGAATATAAATGCTACATATGTGTGTACATGTGTATGTGTATGTATGTATGTATGTATGTATGTATATACACAGATAGCACAGAGTTTTCCTAAACTGTCAAGTAACATACAAGTCACGTGGCCTTTGAAATTATAAAAGGCAACATGATTACATATTTGTACAACTTGAATCACATGTAGGGAAATCACTTATTGCACAAGTTACAAGAAATCTTGGCAGAAGACTGATGTGACTCAATAAGGAAAAAGAATTTCTCATCACACTTCAGATACTTACATCTTATGTAGGAAAAGTCATAAGAAAGTTTGCCCTTCCTGCATCTCACATTGTCATTTATTTCTGTTTGTTTGGGTTCGGCTCTGAGTTGAGACAGGTTCTCACTTTGTAGTTCAGGCTGACCTGGAACTTGAGATCCTCCTCTCTGGGTCTCTGTGCTGGGATTTACAGGTATGTGCCACCAAACTCAGCTTATCTCTAGTTTTTCTTAACCACTATAAATTTTCTTCAGTCACCTAAGAGTCCATTATTCTTATTTATTTGTAACTCTTCATGTGGAAGTCTGAAAAATCATCTTAAACCCATCATTTCCTAAAAATTAATTTCTGTGAAATTTAGTGATAATAGTTTCATCTAAAAATAGTAATTTGAACTTATACATTACTAATTGAGATACAGGCCCCTAAATTTAACAATTACCTCTTCTGTTCAACCTAATTTCATTTTTCTACTTGGGATGAAATTTGTGACAATTCAAAGAATTGTCCAAAAGAGATTAACATGTCTATGACCATACTACCCTGAACATGCCTTATCTTGTCAGATGGAGGAAGTTAAGCAGGGGCAGGCCTGGTTAGTACTTGAATGGGAGAAGGAGACTAGGGTATGACTCTTTATCCTGTGCACACAGCTGCCTCTATTACCGTTCTCCAGGCAATCCTTCTCTAGAGAGCAGATAGTTTTACAAAGCAAAGCATAAATGGCCTTTCTCAATGAGTTAAAAATAAACCAGAAGAAGTTTTACTTGAGGCTGAGCATGGAAGCAATCCCAGCACTGAGGAGGCTGAGGCAGGAGGATTTCAAGTTTGATGCCAGGTTGGGCTACATGGTAAGACCCTGTACTCTGATTCTATTGCTATAAGCAATTCAGTGAAAGAAATTTCACTGGAGGCAGAATCCTCAAGAGAAGACTACCTCCCATTCGCTTTCCCTATCACTTCAGGGAAGGCAAGAGTGAAGCCACAGGCTCTTCACCATGTGCCAGACAAGCCTGCTCACCTCTCTGCCATTCATCAGAACAGTCCCGCTAGCTACTATGTATAAACAAGGACAGGAAGCCTAGGATGATTATTAGATACAATCCTCAGTTTAGCTTCCATCTGTTTGACATTAAATCCCATGCAACAAATTCTTTCATCACTCTTTACCCTTCATTTACCAATAAATCAATGAATAAAATAAGCAATAAACTGAGTCTTCGAGAGCACCATACATTGACTACTAATGGTACAGAATCCAAATTTATAGATGTTATTAACCTTGGATTCATGGATAGGGTTAGCAGGGTCATCCATCGCCACAAATACTCTGATTTGTGGTAGGGATGCATGTGTTTCATTTACCAAGGGAGATACTGGGCCACTCTCGTTAGGTTATCTAAGGGCTGAAAAATGGACATCCTTGGGAGTTCACCTTTCTAAAAGGACTGTTGTCTGTTCAGGTTAAGAAAGGAAGGCCCTGGGGACAGAGGCTGTGTAATGTAACATATTAGGGTCACAGAACCATGATTTTGATTGGCACATGGGGCCACGGGCCCTCCTAACATGGCCATTTTGATACTATCACTTAGCATTTTACCAGTACTAAGTTTTCAAGATTTGTCACTCACTTTTCATTCATCATTTGGTTTTTACTTTTGCTGAGTAATGTATGATGCAAATTCTAACAGGAGAAGTAATATTGGGAAATATGATTCCTGATGACTGCCAACAGATAAAGATATTAACAGAGTACAAAGGGTTTATGAGAACAACAGGAAATAAAGAACTTTTACTTTGACTCAGTGACCTTAAAATTCATAAGTCCTTGTCAAGATTGTACAAATTCTTATTCAGGCACCAAGCGACCTTGAATAGCATATGCCCTATTTTCTGGAGGAATTTTCTGTCAAAATAACCTTTTTTTTTTTTTTTGCATGGAGCTCAGGGATGCCGATGAGGGGGTGACCCTTGCACGCTGCTTGTGTGCTCAGCGATGCTGATAGGGGTAACTCTTTCACACTGCCGGTGGGAATGAAAAAAATGGTGTAGCCACTACAGAAAACTAATGGTTTTGCAATTCCTTTTTTAAAAAAGTTACCATGTGAGTAATTCCATTTCTAGGTATATACCCAAAAGAATTGAAGGCAGAAGCTGTAACACTGTATATTCATGTACACACTTCATGATTCCAAAATGTGGGAAAAACTAAGTATACACCAAGAGGTGAGCAGATGAAGGAAGTCTGGGATATTCACACAGCAATAGCATTTTGGCTTAGAGAGGAAAGGAATTCTAACTCATGTGACAACATGGACGAGCTCTGAAGACTCATCCATGTATCCTAAATGAAATAAGCCAGCCACAAAGAACAAATGCTGCATGATTTTATTCCTACAACACACTGAGAATAGTCAGATCTAGACAGAAAATAAAATTGTGGTTACTAGAGGAAGCATAATTAGTATTTATTGGACTGGGTCTAAAATTTCAGTCTAGAAGATGAAAATGTTTTGGAGATATATGGTGGTTGTGTATGCACTTAATGCCACAGAACTATAATATATATATTCTGAGTGCTGTTTGTGGTTCATGACATATGACCACAAAGTCATATAGAGCCCACCCTCAAGGATGTTACAGAATCAAGTCAAAAACATAGAGCACAGGGGCTGGAGAGATGGCTCAGCAGTTAAGAACACTGGTTGTTCTTGCAGAAGACCCAAGTTTGAATCCCAGCACCCACACGGCAGCTAACAACTGTCTGTAACTCCAGTCCCAGAGGATCTGACAGCCTCTTCTGACCTCTGCGGGCATTGCATGACATGGGTGCAATTAGCTACATGCAGGCAATACACTCATACATATAAAATAAAAATGATTAAAATTTTTTAAAAAAGCACAGTTCATGTTCAATAGCATCTGTTTGTGTAAGTGTGGAAGTAATAGAGGTTGGAGCAACAATTCTAAAAGGAAAGATATATAGATACATATTAATCACGAAAATTTCCCAATTATCAGCTATGCTGACTTTTTGTGTTTAATTAATTAATTAATTGTTTTTGAGATAGGGCTTCCCTGTAGCCTAGCTGCCCTGGACTTGCTATGTAGACCAAGCTGGCCTTAGTCTCACAGAGACCCACTTGTCTCTTCTTCCCAAGTGCTGGGATTAAAGGCAGGCGCCACCAAGCCCAACTAGCTATACTTTTTTTTTTAATTTTTAAAAAATATTTTATTATTTTTATTTTATGTTTATGAGTGTATTGTCTGCATGTATGTGAGTGCACCCATGTTGTGCAATGCCATGGAGGTCAGAAAAGGGCTTTGGATTCCCCTGGAACTGGAGTTAAGGACGGTTTGTAGCTGCCATGTTGGTACTGGGAATTGAACCTGGGTCTTCTGCAAGAACAGTCAGTGCTCTTAACCAATAAGCCATCTCTCCAGCCCCCTGAGTTTTATAATATGTGGCACTATTTTGCACTATTTTATGGTCAGGTGTCAACTTCACGAGCTCTTTCCTTTTAGAATTGTTGTTCCACAGGGCTGGAGAGATAGATGCCTCAGCTTCTGACTTCTGCGGCATTGCATGACACAGGTGCACTCACATACATGCAGGCAATACATTCATACACATAAAAATAATAAAATATTTTTTTAAAAAGAATTGTTGCTCCAACCTCTATTACTTCCACACCTTCACAAACAGATGCTATTGAGCATGTACTGTGCTCTATTTATTTGACTTGATTCTGGGAACATCCTTGAGGGTGGGGACTATATGACTTTTGTCATTGTGATCATGTGTCATGAACCACAAACACCACTCAATGTTAACTGAGCCTGTCATTTTAGTTAGATTTCAGTACCCCCATTATAGCCATTAAGCACGGTTGATTGTGCTCAGAGGCTGCCTGTAGACAAGCACCCTCCTGTCAGTTCTTTAATGTTACTATATTTGCTTGAAGATAACCCAAAATAATGCAAATGGTTTACACACTGCAGTTTCTGATCTGTTCAGTAGTCTCTAGAGAGAAAGACTGTACAAAGTCCAGCATTCCCAAGAGTAAACTTCTTGGTCTTCCTAAAAAAGATCTGCCAGGCTGCTAATGGTACCCAAGGGACCTAGGGGCATGATTAGGTTCTATTCTTCGGGTGCTGAGTTACCCAGGAGGAAGAGGCAAGACATGATAGCATTGATTCTTTCAAAACACAGCTGATAGACTGGCCCAGCTGCCCAGAATTATGGCACCTGTCCCCTACTCATTTAGTAGCCATCATCCTGACTAATTACAGACATTTCATGGCCAGCATTTTGAGAAATGGTCATCCCTCTAGAATAGCAAGGTTTGTTTATGCTGATTGCTATGTACATATCAGGGTACCCAAAATGCTAAGCTGGAGATCCTGCATGAGTGCTGATTTTCATTATTGCTTTCTCTCTGTAGGTCAGGGAAAGAACAGCTGGCATATGAGATCTTCAAGGCCCTGGATTCTTCAGCCTTGTGAACTCACTTCCCTGGGAAACATTCATGCATACCTAGTGCTGAGCTAAAGCTGAGCTCAAGAACTGATTGTTACCCCTCACCTCTGTAGGAATTACTTCTACAAAGTAGGAATGACTTCTACAAAATGGACAGAATCTGGATTAATGACTTTTACTCAACCTTACACCAAAAAGCTACTGTTTATAATGTAAACAGACTCACTGAGCCATGTGCACCTGTCCTTAATCCCTTAAATCATATTTTGCCCCCCACCCCCGCCAAGATAGTGAATGAATATGGGTACATCTGTTTAACATATTAACATGTCAAAGGGCTGAAAGTAGCATGCTACCCTCATTGAAAACAGTGAGAATAACTGAAAAATCTGCTTGATGTTGTGTGTGAGAGAGATTTTAGACCTAGGGGGATAGTAGGGCAAGATTCTCTGATAAGGGTGGATCCTAGCTTCTACTTTCCAAATTGTTGGTGGAATGGCTGCTTCAATAAAAGTATGAGTGAAGCCCAGCTCAAGAGTACAGTTCCGTGAGACATCTGAAAGAATGGGTGGTTCTCAGAGTTCTTGTCCACTCTTAGCCATAAAACTACAGTGAAGGGTCAGAATGTTTTTTCGTCAGGTATAATTGTAATGCGGCTTAAAAACACTACACTCCTTAGCTCAGTTTAGAGATGTTCCCCTGGAATGCTGAAATCAGCCATAGCAGAGGATGCATGCCACTAATCATTTACCAGTATATTGTATCTTATAATGTACCTTTAAAAAAATTTTTATTTCATGTGTATGTTTTTCCTCCATGTATGTAAATGTGCCCGTGTCATGCAATGCCCATGGAGGTCAGAAGACAGCATTGGATTCCCCTGGAACTGGAGTTACGGATGGTTGTTACCACCCACATTTGTCACTTAACACTTATGAATTCCCAAGAGGTCATCACACTATAAAAGTTCATGCAGGCAAAACGGTTATACACATAAAATAAAAATAAATATTCCTTTTTGTCTGCTGGGTTTGGATTTAGTTTGCTGTTGCTTTTCAAGTGTGTTGAGTTGCAAATTAAGTCATTTATTTGTGTTCTTTCCAATTTTTTGATGTAGGCACTTAGAGCTATAAACTTCCCTCTAAGGACCACTTTCAGCGTGTCCCAGAGGTTTTGTTGTGTTGTGTCGTCCTTTTCATTTAGTTCCAGGAATACTTTTATTTCTTTCTTAATTTCTCTTTTGCCCCACATTATTTTTTCTCTGTGATTTTGGCATGTGGATTTCTTTTGTAATTTCTGATTCTTGTGTGACTCAAGTCTTCAAGTTTATGTCTGCTTCTTTTTGTGAACTTTATGTGTCTTTGTGGTTTACTTTTGGGGCATGAAAAGCTGGTTCCTCTAAGCTTCTGGTTCTCTCTTTTGATTTTATATTGGAATGGCTGGATTGCTTTTGTCATCAGGAGTTCCCACAGAGGCCCAATTCAGGTGAGGGTCAGATGTTTTCAGGCTTTTTCCTAAAGTCTGGATCCCTCCAGGAATGATTTTGGCCTCAAGAATTTGAGGGTTGGACTGGCCTGGGAGTCTGGCCCAGAAAAGGTGCTGGTCTATGGCAGCTGGTGGCATGACACCCAGAGATGCAAAGGCAGATGGGGCGGGAAGAGACCCCAAGAATTCCTGGGGACTGCACTGAGGAGCTGGGTTGGTCTGGATGCAAAGGACTAGGAAGAGGAAAGGTAAACCCAGGCATCCAGGAAAAAGGATGGCGGTTTGTGCTGACCCAGGGAAGCAGAGGGAGGTGAGGGCGGGTCCAGGCCCAGAGCGCCCCTGCGGACCTGAGAAGGAACTGAGTTGCTCTGGATGCAAAGGATCAGACAGCAGTGCTGGTTTCCCAGGAATCTGGGGCGCCAAGACAAGGAACGGGACAGGACCCTGGCTAGGAGGAGAGACGGTGGGGGAGATGGGACGGTGAATGAGGCTGGGGGAGTCAAGGCCCTGAGGGCGCAATCAACTTATCCTGAGAGAGAGACCTGTGGGTAGGAGAAAGGCCTCATGTCAATTGCATTAAAAATGAATTTTTCTGTATGAAACGGTGTATTTTAATAATGAATTTATACTGAGCACAATATTGTATAACTGTAATCATTCAACTGTAAACCTAAAAATTTACAGCCAATTTTGAGAGAGATGCATCTTAGCTCAGGAAATTGTTACTGAATATGTCAATGCTGTTGTAATGAAATGCTTCTTCTGAGTATGTGGTTAATAAATAAATTTAAAGAAATAATTAAAAAAAATAAAAATAAATAAAATCTTTTTTAAGATTTTAAGAAAAGATGTGGCCTAGAGGATGATTCTAGGGGATGTATTCTTCTGACAAGAAGCTGTGAAGTGCTTTCAAAGATAATGAATTACCAAACAGCTTCCCCTGACAGGCAGGCCTGTAAACCTGCATGAAAGTTGGCAAGCTACGTATAGAGGAGACTCTGACTTCAATTGTTCTGATAATTTCAGATTTCTCTATCTCCCCTAACATGTACAAGAAGAAAACTCATGCTTAGAAATCCATGATCTGAGGGCCATCAACGGCTTAGCAGGTGAGGGCACCTATCACCTATCAAGATCAATATCTTAACTTTGATTCCCATGGCCCACATGGTAGAAGAAAGAGAACCAATTCCTGTAAGTTCACACACGTGTTGTGGAACACACATGCACATGCATGCACACACAAATAAATAAAAAAGAAAACAAAAATCTCTTTTCTGATCAATTGACAGGTTTTGAAAGATCTGCCAATCATGTATTATTTGGCAAGATGAACATTGTCCCAATTATTTTCCTTCTCACTTTCCTTCTGCTTTTGAAATAAAATATGAAAATATAGCTGTTCTATTTTTTTATTCCAGAAAACTATGTGTGTCTTGATTGTGTTAAAAACTTGGTAGAATTTGTTATTATAACGTAAGCATATTCACAGAACAAACTGATGTACTTATTCTAAGTATGAGACACACACTGAGACACTAGGAAGAAGAGGTGAGATACACACCGAATCGGAAAATCTAGGGCATGACATCAAGAGGAGCGTGGCGAATGCTGATAATTGTTTTTCTCTGATAACTTCATTATTATTTGCTGTTTGAATAAAGCAGTCAAAGGGATAAATAAGGAATAAAACCTAAGAACTTGTTGTATTGCCCTAGATATTGAAGATTTTTTTCCTACTTCTCTTGTAAGTTTTATATTTTACAGTTAAGTCTGCAATCTATTTTTGGTATATAAAGTTCAGATGGAGGCTCACTGTTTCAAACTAAGAATGTCCAGTCACTCATACACTATTTGTTGAAAAAGCTAGTCTCCTCTCACTACATTGCAAAAACAAAAAAACAGAAGAACATTAGTTGAGCATTAAAGGAAGGAAAATGATTAACTCTATTTGTAAGTTTTATTAGACTGATGAAATTTAAGTGTTAAAATGGAGCGCTGAAGAAAGTGAAAATTTGTCTAGTCCAAACATAAGCAATGGGACAAAACTCTAGAAATGAAGACTAAGTGGTTCCCAACACCCACCACAGCTCCAGTACAACCTGGTCCATGTAGCTGGGGCTTCTCCATCTTTGCAAATCGAAGACATGCTGTTCTTGACTTGGGATACATTTTGGCATCTCTTTACCAGTAATTTTAAGTGTTTTACTTTTGGAGTAACTTCTGATTTGTAGGACATTTTCAAAGACATTACACAGTGATTCATGTGACAACCACCAGGACATTGCCCAAGTTTACTCACTCTTCAGACACTGACAAGACAAGGGATTTTAAGCACAAGGTTCAAATACAGTACCAGTTTAAAAGAAAAGGCATTTGGGGCTCGAGAGATGGCTCAGTGGTTAAGAACACTGGTTGTTCTTGTAGAAGACCTGGGTTCGAATCCCAGCACCCACATGGCGGCTAACAACTATCTGTAACTCCAGTCCCAGGGGATCCAACAGCCTCCTCTGTCCTCCGTGGGCACTGCATGACACGAGCGCACTTACCTACATGCAGGCAATACACACATACACGTAAAATAAAAATGACAACATTTTTTTAAAGTTTCAAAAGAAAAGGCATTTGGTGCAGATCTGGCTTTGGTAGGCTAAGGCTGAGATCCTAGCAGACAGCCTGAGATGGTGGGTTCCAACCTCCATTGGTATAGCAGCTCTGATCTTAGCAGACCTCCAGAGAGTGTGGAGTTCTGGCCTCACTCTGGCCCTCCTCATGTGGTGAAGGAAACCTGAGTATACCTGAGTGGAACCTGAATTGGACTTCTGTGGGTACTCCTGAATGGGTGATCTGAAGCCATCAGTTCTCTCCAACTTAAACCAGAGAAAACCTGAACCGGGTACCATCCAGCTTTACATAACCAATAAAGAAAGGATCTAGGCACCCAGATAATACAAACAGAAGCATACTTCAACGTAATTCTCATATCAGAATCATAAATAACAAAAGAAATTCACAAGCAAAAATCACAACAAAAAAAACAATAAAACAGAAAGCCAAAACACTATGTCCCCATCGAACTCCACCAGTCCTGTAGAAGAGTTCTACAAGGAAAACGCCCTAGAGATAACCCAGGGCACTGAATTTACAAGAACAATCATAAAAAAGATCAAGGAATTCAACGAATTTAAAGAACACATGAACAAACAAATCAAAGAACTAAAAGAAGATAGGGATAAACTTCTGATGAATTCACAAAAGAGACAGAGTATTGAAGAAAACTCAGGCAGATATGAAGAAGGAAGTACAAAACTCAATAAGCCAACTTGAAATAACAGGGGAAAGCCTCACCTCTAGAATGAATGAAATGGAAAGCAGAATATCAACACTGGAGGATAAAGTTGAACAACTGGACCACTCAAGCAAAGATTATCGAAAATTAAAAAACAAACAAACAAACAAACAGGAATGAAATATGCAAGAGATGTGGGACACCACAAAAAAGGCCAAATCTACAGATCATAGGAATAGAGTAAGGAGAAAAATTTCAGGTTAATGGTATTGACCAGATCTTAAACAGGATTGTAGAAGAGAACTTCCCAAAATTAAGGAAAGACATCCCCATACAAATACAGGAAGCACATAGAACACCTAATAGACAGGATCAGAAAAGAAATTCCTCATGACATATCATATTAAAAACACTAAATGTACAGAACAAAGAATACTGAAAGCAGCAAAAGTAAAACAACAAGTCACATACAAAGGAAAGCCCATCAGAATTACAGCTGACTTATCAATGCAAACTATGAAAGCCAGAAGAGCCTGGGCCAAGGTATTTCCAGTTCTACATGACAAATGATGCCAGCCCAGAATACCTGACCCAGCAAATATGTCTATTATAGTTGAGGGGAAAGAAAAATCTTCCATGACATGAAGAGCCTAAAAGAATACATGTTCATAAAAACAGCCCTTCAAAGAATACTTGAACCAATACACAGAGCAGAGAGAGAAACAATTATACCCCAGGGACAATGAAAGAAAATAAATAAAGGTATAATTGAGGAAACACAAAAAAAGACAGAGAACACAAAAAACAATCAAAATGATGGGAACCAATACATATCTTTCAGTAATAACCTTAAATATCAGTGGACTGAACTCCCCAGTCAAAAGACATAGGCTAAGTGAATGGATTAAAAAACAAAATCCATCTCTTTGCTGTCTGCAAGAAACCCATCTCACCTTCAAGGACAGGCACTACCTTAAGGTAAAAGGATGGAAAAGAATATTCCAAGCAAATGGCACTAAGAAACAAGAAGGGGTTGCAATTCTAATATCTGACAAAATGGATTTCAATGTAAAACTAATCAGAAGCGGTAAGGAGGGTCACTTCATTGTGATCAAAGGAACAATTACCCAAGAAGATATTATAATCCTTAACATACATGCACCAAATTCTGGTGCACCCAAATTCATACAAACAACACTACAAGACTTTAAGACACAGATTAACCCCAACTCAGCAATAGTAGGGGACTTCAATACCCCACTGTCTCCATTAGACAGGTCAACTGGACAAAGAATAAACAGAGGGACGTCTAAATTAAATGATACTAACATCAAATGGACCTAACATATACCTTTTGAATATTCCATCCAAGCACCAAAGAATATACTTTCTACTCAGTAACCCATGAAACTTTTTCAAAAATTGATCACATACTGGGCCACAAAATAAACCTCAACAAATATTATAAGAAATGAAATAATCCCATGCATTTTATTAGACCACAACTCAATAAAGCTCAAAATCAACACTGGACAAAGCCCTAGTCGCTACATGAACTCCTGACAATTGAACAACACATTTCTAAATGAGTGGATGAAAGAAGAAATTAAGAAAGACATAAAAGAATTCCTGGAATTCAACGAAAAGGACAATACAACACAAAACAACCTCTGGGACACTTTAAAAGCAGTCCTAAGAGGGGAGTTTATAGCTCTAAGGTCCTACATTAAAAAATTAGAAAGAGGGAGACCCAGTTTCAAGAAGACCAAAAAAAAAAAAAAATTAGAAAGAGCCCAAATAAATTACCTAACACTGCAACTCAAGACCATGGAAAGGCAAGAACAAATGAAACCCAAACCCAGCAGAAGAGAAGAAATAACAAAAATCAGAGCAGAAATTAATGAAATAGAGACAAAGAAAACAATAAAGATTCAATGAATCTAAGAGCTGGTTCTTTGAAAAGCTTAATAAGATAGACAAACCCTTAC
>NW_008357637.1:8315424-8388359 GCF_000622305.1 Nannospalax galili | reverse complement strand
AAAGAAAACTATAGACCCATATCCTTAATGAACATAGATGCAAAAAATTATCAACAAAATACTTGCAAATCGCCTACAGACACACATCAAAAAGATCATTCACCATGATCAAGCAGGCTTTACCTCTGAGATGCAGGGATGGTTCAATATATGCAAGTCAATAAACATCATTAATTATATAAACGGACACAAAGACAAAAACCACACTGTCATCTCAATAGATGCAGAAAGGGCTTTTGACAAAATTCAACATGAATTTATGTTCAAAGTCCTAGAGGGAATTGGACTGGAGGGAACAAACCTCAACATAATTAAAGCTGTAGACAACAAACCCACAGCCAACATCATTCTAAATGGAGGAAAAGTAGAAGCATTCCCATTAAAATCAGGAATCAGACAAGGATGTCCACTATCTCCACTCCTTTTCAACATAGTGCTTGAAACTCTTGCTATAGTAATAAGACAGGAGAAGGAAATTAAAGGAGTGCTAATTGGAAAAGAAGAGGGCAAAGTATCACTTTTTACAGATGATATGATATTATACCTAAGAGATCCTAAAAGTTCTACCAGAAAAGTCCTAGAACTGATCAACACTTTCAGTATATTGGCAGGTTATAAAATCAATCTACAAAAATCAGTAGCCTTTCTATATACCAATAACAAGCAATTGGAGAAAGAATACAGGAAATGTTCCCATTCACAACAGCTACAAAAAAAAGAAATCCTAGAATAAATCTGACCAAACACACCAAAGATCTCTACAATGAAAATTTTAAATTTTAAACAAAGATGTTAAGGAAGATACCAGGAGGTGGACAGACATCCCATGTTCATGGATTGGAAGAATTAATATCATGAAAATAACTATCCTACCAAAAGCAATATATAGATTCAATGCAATCCCGATCAAAATCCCCATGACATACTTCACAGAATTAGAAAAAAACATCCTTAAATTTGTATGGAAGCACAAAAGACCCTGGATAGCCAAAGCAGCCCTGAGCACAAAGAGCAATGCTGAGCGCATTACTATACCAGATCTCAAAATATACTACAGAGATATAGTCTTAAAAAACAGCATGGTACTGTCTCAAAAATAGACACATAGATCAATGGAACATCATTAAAGATTCAAACCCAAGTACAAGCATTTCAGCCACATGATATTTGACAAAGGTGCCAAGGACACCCAATGGAGGAAAGACAGCATCTTCAACAAATGGTGTTGGCAAAACTGGATCTCCACCTATAGAAGAATGAAACTAGATCCTTATCTTTCACCTTGCACAAAAGTCAACTCCAAATGGATCAAAGACCTCAATGTGAAACTAGAAAACCTGAAACTATTAGAAGAAAATATTGGCAGTAACATACAAGATATAGATGTAGGAAAGGATTTTCTAAACCGAACAGAAGTTGCTCAGGAATTAAGGCAATCAACATTAATAAGTGATACCTCATTACACTGAAATGTTTCTATACAGCAAAAGAAACAATCAAAAAAGTAAAGAGAAAACCCACAGAATGGGAAAAAAATCTTCACCAGTGACACATCTGACAGAGCTTTAACATCTAGAATATATAAAGAACTCAAAAAAAAAAGGATCAAGAAACCAAATGACCCAATTAAAAGAGGGGCTAAAGATCTAAACAGAGAGTTCTCAAAGGAAGAAAAATAGATGGCTAAGAAACCTCTCAAAAAGTGTTCAACATCCTTAGTAATTAGGGAAATGCAAATTAAAACCACCCTAAGGTATCACCTTACCCCAATCAGACAGGCTAGGATCAAGAGAACAAATGATAACAAATGCTGGCAAGGATGTGGAGAAAGGGGAATGCTCATTCACTGCAGGTGGGATTGCAAACTCGTGCAACCTCTAAGGAAAACAGTGTGGAGAACTTTTAGAAAACTAAAAATGAACCTACCATATGACCCAGTTATACCACTCCTTGGCATATACCCAAAGGATTCATCCTATTGTAGAGACACTTGTACAATCATGTTTGTTGCTGCTCTTTTCACATTAGCTAAGAGGAGGAAGCAACCTGTGTCCCTCAGCTGATGAGTGGTTTACAAAAATGGGGTATATTTACACAATGGAGTTCTATTCAGCAGTAAAGAAAGATGAGATAATGAAATTTGCAGGTAAATGGATTGATCTAGAAACTGTTATACTAAGTGAAGTAACACAGACTCAGAAAAACAAATGATATATGGTCTCCCTCATATGTGGATCCTAGCACCAAATCCTTTTAAATTCCAGGTGCTTTTAATAAGATGATGCTATACAGCAGTCCCTTCTACATGAAATAACTACCATCATCACGACTTCAGCTGAGCCTGATTGCTAAACATCATCACAAGTGGGCTTGTTGACAGCTGTGCTCATTCATTAAAGGAGGGCCATCCTGGGTCATTTGACCCTCACCAGGTTATCCGGCCACTCTTCCCAGCCAACTGTATATAATTTGGCCCTAGTCATATATGGCCTCCTGGATTTGGGAAGGGCTAAAGTATACAATCTGGGGAAGGCTAGGAAGAGAAGGCATGACCCATGCTGGGTAAAGGCTTTCCAGTATGCATACCCTCAGGTCATACATACACCTCAGCAACCCCTCAGTTATCTTGGTAAGTAAGCTCAAAAAATTCATTGGCTCCCCAGTAAAACTTTAATCAAACATTGGCTTGACACTAGAATCTTAAAAGGGAATAAGCATCGCTTAGCATCCCCAGGAAAAGAAGTCTCACAACTGCTAGAAAATTTATTTGTCAATTCTATTATGTCTCATAATTATTTTTTCAAACAAACAAATAAAATGAGAATGTAAAAGATATTAAAAGAATATGGGAATGGAGATATTTTCCAAAATAGCAAAAATGAGAAAGCCTAAGCAAGTGATCAAGGTCTGTGTAGGTTTGCTACGATATATAAAGGCTGAGACAAAAATAATATACATATAATCTTAAAATTTCTATGGTCATAGCTTAGTCAACTAGTTTAAGGAACAAAATATATATCTAGTCAAGGTTATCTGAGAATTATTTGGCTTTTTACACAAGCCTTATCTACATAGCACAGGGTAATTAAAAGTACCAGACTGGTGGAACTAACCATTTTGGATGTTTAACAGCCATATTTTGAGGCCTATACTACTGTGGTCACAGGGACTTAAAGGACAGTTTTTGCCCCTTGCCCTCCAAGGTCAACTAAATTCCAAGGGACTATGGAACATCTCTAAAAATGTCCTGTAACTGTGGTGAGTCATCTGTCCTCTTGTTCAGGGAGGCCACGGAGACCCCACAAGATGGACTTTAACCAGTGTCCAGTCTACAAAGAGGAGGGTCAACTCAGAGGAATCCAAGTGAAGCCAGCCATGGTCGAGCACGACTTTTGACTTAGCTTCACATCAGTGCAACTGGTAAAAGAAAGGAGCCAGGGGCTCCCAAGCCCATGTGACCCCTGAGGAACAGATCCTCAAATGACCTTAAGTGTAAAAAGAAATTGATTTATTTGGGCCAACTGTATGGTCTTAAACACCCAAAAGGAAAGTATAACCAAAGAGTAAAGTCATCACTATATTTCTTTAAGAGTTCAAGGGATTACACTCCCCAGACATTAGGCTTAAGTCCATATAAGAAGTTATTTAGACAATTATTTCTCATTGATGATTTTGTTCCTAATTAGAAAGTGCTGCTCTGATGTAAGACTTCAAATCTTGGTCTCTAATACTGTAGTGCCCACCTGTAGCTAAGGGAGACAACCAGCTATTGTTCTAAAACGATGGATAAATTTTTTTTCTCCCCCCTATCTAGAAGTCTTTGAGAGGGAACTGACACTGATTCTAACCAATCCAACAGCTATCAAAATACCTGAAATCAAATCCTGAATCCATCACTCCAGCCTTGGCAGACAAAAGAAAAATGAGGAAGAACCCAACAGAGGGATGCTTTTGGAAGCCCTTGTCAAGAAATTCTAAGGGACTCTCATACGAACATTTTGAAAATTGCCCTGTTCTGCCTTTTTCTAGTTCCCCGTCTAGAACTTGTAATGCTCATTACTCTTGCCTTTACTTCACCTTCACAGCTCCTTTTCATGATTCAAGGACTTTGTTTTCCCCCAAGAGATAAGAGTTATTCAATTTGGGAGTCTTTTAGATAAACCCACTGAAGGGGTACTCCAATTGCCTCACCCTGTGTCCCTGTTCAGCATGGAAGAATCCAGAGAGGTCTGTGTTCCGATTCCCTATTGGCAATTTGGGTAACCTCTTCAGAGGAGGGTGTGATAAGAATAGGAGGTAGGAATTGGCTAGGCAGTCAGGTAAAAAGACCCCAAAGAAACATAGCCATTTTCTTGGCTTAAAGTCAAAATGTCCTTGGGCTTCTTAGCAACATACTCTGTTCCAAAGGCCAAAAATGTCAAAAATATTTGGGAGCTTTTATCTAATCCTTAAAAGATTTTAGGGTTACCTCTTCAGAGGGGGAAATGTTAGAGTAGCCAAAAGCCCCATAAAAACATAAATAAATGAAAGAAAAAGAAAAGGCATTTGGAAATAAACTCAAATGCCAAGCCTGTAGTCACTGTTTAAGTAAACTGTACAGTATTTAAAAAAAAGAAAGAAAGAAAGAAAGAAAGAAAGAAAGAAAGAAAGAAAGAAAGAAAGAAAGAAATTTTCTAAATATGAAGATTTGGTCAGCAAATTCCCATTTAAGGTCCTGGCCCACATGTTAGCTCCGAAGAGGTACAGCACCACCATGTTCTAGCACCAAGCTCTCTTCACTGCCTTCACAGCACTTGCCTCGATGGTTACATCCCGTTTGCTGGCTTACTGTCTTAGCCCTCAAAAGCTTACTGTCTTGTTTTCTGCTTTCCTTGTCATAACCTCAGGGTTCAGCATAGAGCCTGGTAGACATGGACTAGATACTCAGTAATCTTTGCTAGAAAAGTGAAGAATGGATGAATGCTTTGTCAGAATGCTCACATAAATGTCTAAACCCTGTGTGCATGTGTGTACCGGGGGTGACATAAGATGAACAGTAGAAAATACACCCATTCAGAAAACTTAATTCTAAAATTTCAGCCTTCTACCACCAGTCATACCCATGTAATTCTAGGAAGCCTGTGTGTTGACAGCTCCTTCATAGCCACTTAACAGGAACAACGTTTAGAATTGTTATTCTGAAAGTTAAATCTTTCAAAGTGGATCTGTGCTCCGGGTTCACTGAAACAATACTTCCTGGACTCATTAATTTGATATACAAAGTCCATGAAACAAATTTTAAATAATCCTCATGGCTATTGGACGCTATTATGGTTTGGGGACCCCACACTGTGAGAAGGCCGGGAACGTTAACAGGGCTGTGGAGGAATGATGTACTGTTTCCATCTCCCCTCCCATCGCCTACCCCTGACATTCAGGTTCTCCTTTGTACAAAGGAGAGAGAGATCATTTTCTATGAATCCTCATATATTTTCCCAGACAAATGGTACAAAATGTGTCCAGAAATCATAGCTAGCCCTTCATCACTTGGTCAAACAAAAAAGACTCATTCCAGAATAAACACCATGAAGTATCAAATAAAAAGAAATGGAAGGATGAACAGAGGGGCACCTTCGGAACTCTGCTAGGTCTAGAAAATGAACCTTCCTTCCCGCTGGACATGCCCCATGATGAAGGGGAGACACGAATAAATACATTCAGATGGCACAGACTGATCCACCATCTGAAGAGCACGAGGTGCCCATTGGCCCTCCTGGGACACCTCCTGCTTATGACATAATGAATTCAAATAACTCAGCTTATCTGGCAAACTAAACATCTAATAGAATGACTCACTGCCAAGAAATATATTAATAAAAATACTGAAAACGGATTTGAAGGAAAACTTCCTCTCTTCTCCTGATTTCATGCATAAATTCTGAAAGAGCAAATACTGTTAGTAATAAAAGTTAAAACCTATACTTAATACTTTTCTTTACATAAAAGTAGAGCAATAAGTAATAAGGATAGGATTATTAATAAATAATTAATAATGAATGAAAAGTAAATAATTTCATAATCTTATTTTGAACCAGGATTTTTCAATGTAAGAAAATAGAAAATCAAATTCTATTAAAACTCCATAATGTTCACTTGGAAAAACCTATATGAATTTTTCTTTATTTTTTGTCTTTTTGAGACAGGATTTTTCTATAGCCCCAGTTGTCCTGGACCTCACTGTGTAGACCAGGTTGGCCTCAATCTCACAGAGATCTGCCTGCCTATGCCTCCCAAGTGGTGGGATTAAAGGCCTGCACCACCACACTCAGGCTTAATTTTTCTTTTTAATGTAAGCATTTCCTATTCTGTCCCTGAAAAGGCCTAGTAACACTGATGATTCCAATGCCCAGGTGTAGTTTCTAAAATCTCTTTCCTAATGAAAGGAACCAAGGCTCCTAGGATAGTGAGTATTCATGCTCCAGGAGCTGAGGCAGCCTATGATTGCACCTAAAAACAACTCTAAAGAAACTAACAGACAAGAGTGCTTCTGAGATGCTCTGTATCTGGTATTGTCTAATTCTGGTTGTATGAGTGTGTTCAGTATGTAAAGTTCAGTGTGGCTCAGTATAACAGGCCCTTCTTTGAGTATACACAGGAGCCAACCTGAAGGGCTCCCGGAGAATAAAGGAAGTTTTATTTGAGCATCAAAAACAACAAAAATTGCAACTAATTAAAAAAACATAACAAATATTAAAAATCCACAAATTTACATTCGTACTCATGAAAAGGGAATTCTCCCTAAAAAAATGCAAAGAAACATCATTCATTTACCACTTTTTTTTTTAAATGGTTTTTTTGAGACAGGGTCTCCCTGTAGCCCCAGCTGGCCTGGAACTTACTGTGTAGACCAGGCTGGGCTCGTCCAATTCACAGAGATCCACCTGCCTCTGCCTCCTCAGTGCTGGGATTAAAGGAGGGCATCACCACACCCGGCCATTTATTACCTTTTAAAGAAACTGATGCACCAACTCTGAATTTTTCAGTTATAAGGGAAATATTAAGCATTTATCCTGTTGTTCCTGTATGAACTATTTCAGGGTTACCAAATACTGGCTGAATGGGAAGACCTTTACAAAATAATCCCAAATAATAGATCTAGAAGAATGATAGGGTGGGGAGGAAGAATCATCATTTTTATAATCCCAAGTAGAATAATGTATTCAGGCAATAAGTACTGTTGGTAAAATCTTTAGGTAAGGAGAAAACCTGACCACAGTAGAGGGATAAGGATGAAGCTGCTGCGACGGCAGCATCACTCACAGTGCTACAGCCCAGCCACACACACCTCCAAGGAGGCACTGCAGGAAGCATACAACACACCAGAGCAACTTCAGAATAAAAGAGGAAGGGGGTAGGTGAATCTGGGTGAGTAAGCAACGGGGCTCACTATACTATTATCTTTAATTTTTTATAATTTTAAAATATTTCTAAGTGAAGCCGGGTGTGGTGGAGCATGCCTTTAATCCCAGCACTCAGGAAGCAGAGGCAGGTGGATCTCTGTGAGTTCAAGGCCAGCCTGGTCTACATAGTGAGTTCCAGGATAGCTAGTGCTACAGGGAGACCCTGTCTCAAAAAGACCAAAAAGAAAAATATATCTAAATGAATGGTAATTTTCAAGAATAGAAAAAATTGGGGATGGAGAGATGGTTCAAAGGTTAAGAATGTTTGTTGTCTTGTGGAGGACCTGGGTTTTTTGATTAACCACAACCTAATGGACACAACTAAATCTGATGACAATATTTCTCCCTGTCAAAAGTTATACATATGCTGGGCGTGAGTTCCAGGCCAGGGAGACCCTGTCTCAAAAAAAAAAAAAAACAAAAAAAAAAAAAAAAAAAAAAAAAAAAAAAAAAAAGAAAGAAAGAAAGTTAGGCATATATAGAGTGCATAGCAGATGGCTCACTGAATGAATCACCCTCATGTCCAGATATGAGGGTTACAAAATGGACTCTATATCCCTACAGATGTTATTCAAAAAGAAGTCAGTTCAATGCTGGTTTTTAAGCTGTGGGAGCACAACAGTCAAATCAGGCAAATAGAACCCTCAGGCCATGAATTACCCAACCTTAAGATGACAATGTCAGCACCTGAAAACAACAATTCTGATGGCATCCCTATGCACTCTGATCGCCTAAGACCAATGGACACCTTGGAAAAGTCTTCCTTCTTCCTGGGCAAGCTTGTTAAGTCCATAAGTTACTATTCTCAAAGCTCATGCATCTTATATAAATTAATAAATGCTAAAATAATGGCAGAGGATAAAGACTAACAGTGCTGTGTTAAAGTGCACAGAAGTGAGTTCATGAAGGAGAGGAAAAGCATTGGCAGAGCTCTCAAATGCCAGCTTTCAGGTAGGTGCCTGGCAGGTACATTGATCTATAATGCTAGTTCACATTCTAAATTTTCTAACAGCAGTTTCTGATTTTTTTAACATGAAGTTTTTGTAGTCTCATATGTTGGCAATTTATGATTTTTAAAAAGAAGTTTTTTTCTAGATTATGAAGTGGTCTGAAATTTTACCTGTGACCTACTAGTTTGCAAAGTGCTTTAAAATATAGTTCAAACTAATGTAGCTATAGCAATAGAAAGCTTCTAATATCATATCTCATATAATGATTATGCTAAATTATTAGTGAGTCTTGGTTCCTGAGCTCCCACGAGTCCAAGCAAAAAAAGAGGGTGGTATCAGGATTCGTGAGAAATATTCCCCAAATTACATTGTATCTGAATTAGCATCACTAAGACCACCACCCCTGCCTATGCCCAGGTGAGCAAGTGGGAGTGGAGGATGTGCCCCTGGCAAAACTTCCTCAAGAGTTCTAACACCACAACCACAAGGGAGGGGTGTGTCCAAATGCTGAAGGCAAACTGTCAAATGGAATGTAGTAAGTGGCTCTAAAGATGCCTTTAACAAGTATAAATGTCAAGGATGATGAGAAGTAAGTACTCTGGCTCTGTACTTAGCATTTCGGTCTCATGAACCAAGGATCTGTTTCCTATGAGTGATTGTAAAAACCAGATGCATTTTTAAAATGCACGCATGCCCATGTGGATTTGTCTGCATGTGTCTATGTAAAGAAGTCAAGGGTGACACTGCAGCCATGTTTAGGATGAGGTTTGCAAGCTATTATTCAAGACAGGAGGGGTAGAGTCCTGCTTCCACATAACAATAGACTGCAGACAGGAAATAGAAAGTTAACAAACATTTTTGCATGTTTTAATACTTCCTATCCTTAAAAAAATAAAACAGAACCTTTTATTGAGTTGACCAAACATTACCAAGATTGTGACATAATATTTTAAGATCTGATATACAAGAAGTATAAAGAAACACTCCCTGTGACTTGGTAATGTGTCATCATCTTTTGCAGTTATTCCGCACTATCTAATCTCACCCTGCTTAGCTTTAAGTGTGCCTTCTTCACACTCACCTTGTGCCTCGGACTCAAAGTCTTCTAGCTTGGTTGCACCATCAGAGTTGCTTCCCAGTGCTCTGTCCTCAGATGCCTTCGGCTTTTCTTGGGACACGGTCTGACAAACGTTGACACTGATGGGCTATCTCAGTAAATTACAGGACGGCTCCTTAATTTCCTTATTTTGCTGCTTTCCCAGTAAAGAGCAGAACCTGGAAAAGAGAGATTACAATCATATAATGCATCACCACAGAACTTACATGACACTCTCAGGACAACTCCTATAGTCAATCAGAAAATCCCTCTCAACCAATATATCTTTGGAAGAGAAATCTCATACCAGAAACTGTCTCAGCTCTTACTTCCTTGGCTCAGTCTTATGCAATTGCAAAGACATAACCACTGAACTCCTCAGCAATCAGTCACGTTGCTCATTGATAATTACACTGGCCAGAGTTTGAAGTAAGAACCTTTCACATGATGCAGCAATAGTCTCTAAGAGAGGGCAAAGTACATTGTCTAGAATCAAGCAGCTTCCAATTGAATGTGAAAGTCAGATGGGGCTTAAGAGATAATAAACATGAAGTGGTCTTATCACGTAAATCTTCAATGGCTAGGCTCTGATAAAGACCCACACATGTGCACAACTTGTTCTCTGAGCACAGAGCACAGAATTCCTGTTGATTATACTATTAAAGAATATGGTTTTAGGGGCTGGAGAGATGGCTCAGCAGTCAAGAACACTGGTCGTTCTTGCAGAAGACCTGGGTTCGAATCCCAGAACCCACATAGCACCTAACAACTGTCCATAACTCCAGTCCCAGGGGATCCAACAGCCTCTTCTGACCTCCGTGGGCACTGCACAACACAGGTGTGCTTACCTACATGCAGGCAATACACTCATACACATAAAATAAAAATAACAAATTAAACAATTTTTAAAAAGAATATGGTTTGAATTTTCACATATTCTCTGAAAGCAAAAACGCAGAATTGGAAAATAGATATGCTCGTTTTAAGCATAGAGAAAAATATCCCCGGAGCAGAGCCTTCATTAGTTACTCTCTGACCCTGAAACACAGAAGCAGATTTCTCCTTCAAGTCATAGACCTCTCTAGGAAGCTCATTTCTTCACCAGACAATATGAAGAATCATTCCTCAGGTTGGATGTTGTGGTCCACATCCATAATCCCAACACCTGGGAGGCTGAGACAAGAGGATTCTGAGGTCAGTCTGGGCTCCATCAGGAAACTGTCTCAGTGAGAAAAAAGTAAATACTATAATAAAAATTACTTCTTAGGTTTGATTTTTTTTAAGTGTGTCTCCTATTCTCTCTCTGACAGATCAAGACTTACTGAAATCGTAAAAGAGGTCTGTCCATCCCGAATGCTATGGATGAACTGGCTCCTTTTTTGAGGGGGTGAGATAGGGTCCCCTGTAGGCCAGGCTGGCTTGGAACTTGTGGCAATCTCTTGCCTTAGCTACCTAAATATTGGTTTTACAGGCCTGAGCCACCATGCCCAGTTTGGTTGCTTCTTTAAATAACATCTTTCTGCCAAAAATTATTTCCTCCAAAGTCTTCTCCATCTTTTAAATAAAAAAGCTAATCTATTGTGTTGTAAGTTACATATCTATATTTTGTAGATCTAAAAATATCTAACTGTTGATTAATGGCAATGACATAAAATCAGTGCAGTTAGCACCCATCAAGACTGTATGTCAACCTTACACCTTTTTATTTTTGGCAACAGGATTCCATTTATGCCCTTTAATCTCATATAACTAATTGTGGCAGATGGCAGAATAGAAATCGTTCAGAACAGAAACTCCCCTAGCCACCTTCTCCTTGCTCTTTCCAGTGATGGACTCTGTCAAGCTTTTGGAACAAAATGAAGGAGAAAGTAATGTAGTTAGACTCCTGGGCTATGCGGAAGTCCTTTTGGCCCACTCCCCATCCCCTTTCTTCTTTCCTAGTCATTCTCTACAACCTCCTACCATCTGAAAGTGAAAAGGTGAAGAAGAATAGAGGATCACAGAATATGATTGATCAAGGTTTCCCTCCATTTCCCCCATTAAGAAGCAGCAATGGGGTTGGGGGGGTAGGGGAACAGGGTGAATCTAGCTACTGTACTTAAGGAACTCTCCTTCCCATTCTATCCCATATCCTGTGTGTATCCTCAGTCTACACAAGTCAGACCTGAGCACAAGAAGCATTTTCCCATTTCATTATTTTCTTCCTCTATCGTCTTAGCCAATACATCTTTCAGAATCTCACTCCAAACTATAATTCTGAGCTCTTTCATTGATCTTCTCAGCTAGAAAAGCATCAGCTCCCCTCGTCTGGGACTTTTGGTCCATTCTAGTCATGTGAGGATGACTTGGTCTCACAGGTATCTGTATTTATAGATCATCTCTACCACCAGGGGAATACATGCTCAAAAGCAGGAAGCAGAGCTTAGATATCCTATCCATCCACACATGTTCATGTTTCCCCTCACCCACCACGTGTTGAAATTAACATAGGAAAATGATCTGGATGTAATTTATGTGTGCTCTGTAAGAAACCAATCTATTATTGTCCATTTAGCCACTAAGAACACAAAAGTACCTGCTTTTGCATTGTGTATGCAGTGCCAAGGACAAGGAGTTCGGGCTTGTTTTAAAACTTTCATTAATGTTCATGAGAATGCCTGCTGTGACCTTCCACGGGACTGAGCACTCTAGGTTAAAAATTACTACACAGCCATCTCCAAGAGTCAGTTAAGTTCAGGAATATTATGAATATATGTCTTAATTTGGCTTCCAAACCTTGATGAGGACAGACAGGTATATAAATAGTCACATCTGCATTCCAAATTCCCAGGTGAGTAATACTTTGTTTTATTAAAAAAATAGTGAATTCACAAAGTGGCAACTCAACCTTATTAATTAAGAAACTGCCCCGGGTCCTGTTTTACCTTGCACAAAAACTGCTTGTAGGGCAGAAGTCCAAAGGCTCACAAAGTCTGAGCTTTATTACTCCTTGTGAGAACACACGTTGAAGATAAAATCTTAAAACTGCAGGTGAGAAATACACATAAGGCAGGACAGGAATGATTCTTCCTAAAAGCATACCTGAAATTGATGCTTTTTTTAAAGAATATCTTAGCTGACAAAAAGAGTCATGTTCTAATTTAACAACAACCTCTGCAGAGCATAAGGCTTCCAACATCCTCCTCCTGAGGCATTAATTAATTCAAAGTTTTAAAGGTTGGAAAGTTGATTGGAACAAAATTTCCCACACCAACCAATACTCAAGTAAGAGCCTGGAAAATCTCATTCATGAGTTTGGTGAATTGGCACCAGTTTCTTCTGAGTGGCTTACTCAGGAAGTCAATGATCAGAGTCTTCCTCCAAGCCCTATGACTAATCCTCCCACAGCCTGAATTCTGCCCACCATACACCATGTTCTTGTCTAGTACATTCTCCAATGACTCTTGTTTTCCATTCAAGCCCATCAGAGACCGAAACAAACTTTATCAAAGATTAGACTGTACCAGGTAGCTACTAACAAACGTGTGAAAGGCAAGGACACCAGAGAACGCAAGCTCTATCGCTCTGTGAAATAACAAAGGCGAGGCTTGTAAAATAATTACAACAATAAAAACCACCATAGTAATCACAAGAGGATTTTACAGAGCTCGTAATCTACACAACAAAATTCATTTCACAACAAAATTAAGAACTATGAGATTTTAACTGCTTCCTCCACATGTGTGGTTTCTGGTTTTATTTCAATGCTTACATGGCTTCCATTAAGAACAACTGGTCTCAGCTTAGAGTTAAACATTCTATTTTGCTTTTCATTTGACAAAGACCTTTCTTGGCTGTGTTGTCTACTGTCACCACTAACTGAAAACTGGGGACAAGATCACTGTGGTCCACCCCTTCTATAGCAGTGTTTTGACAAAAAAAACAAACAAAAACTTTTTTTTTCCTCTTCCTACCTCTGATAATTCAAATATACCAAGGGTTCTATACAAGTGCTACAACCCAATCAATTTTAGGAAATAATTTGTGCTGGGGTAATTTCCCACAGATGAAAAATACAAATTCAAATCATCTTCACCTAACAACTAGGCTTTCTTGAAATGTATCTGATCTAATTAATGAAACTATATATCACAGAAGTTAAAATTCACCAGCCGAAATAACAAATCAGAAGTTTCTTATCTGCCATAACCGATTAACTGATTCACTCAGTAATAAGTCCAATGTGTAGTTATTTATATAAACATAGAACCACACAATAAAGAGAATTTAGAAATAACAAGGATCCTTCTGTTATACCATTAAGAATTTAGCCTCAGATAGCAAGAAAAAGCAGATGAATAATCTTTTTAGGTTACAAAGCAGAAAATGTGTTATGATATTCATGGCATGGAAATATGAATTCTGGTTCAGAATATGTGGGCTGAGAGAGGATCAGAGGGCGTGCTCAGAAAAAGGAGGTGCCTGGCAGACAAGTACACTTAGGCAGAAATGGACAAGTGTGGATGAATGGAAGGCATTTCAAACAGTGTGAGCAGGGCATGAAAAGTCATGAGACAGTCAGTGAAGTTGGTAGGCCAGGGCTCAGAGCTCCCCTCACATGTAAAACAGGAGAGTAGGGAGGGGGCCTCCACAGGAGGTTTGGAACCACACAGAACTCAAATATCTGAGAAAGATTCATTTCACTGTGGGAGCTGAAAGGAACACAAGCAAAGTTCAGAACTGTCAAATGATCATGCTTCAGGTGGCAGACCCAGCTGCTGAGTAAATTAGAGGTAGAGGCAAGAAACACAGAAGGCCACATTTGCCAGCCAGAGGACAGTGGAAGCCGGAGGGCGGGCAGACTCCCTCCCGCCCTCCGTCCCTCTGTCCCTCCCTCTTTTCCATCTCCCCTTCTTCCCCTTCATTTTTGTGCTGCTGAAAATCAAATCCAGGGCCTCCACTTACTAGACAAACACTTTACCACTGAGCTTCAGCCCTAGCCCTGGCTTCACAATTTCTTACCAAAATAACCAAGGAGAAATAGAGCATATTCATTTTTTCTGGCATATGATCCATAAAATATGATCCAGCCATACCTCAACAATTCACAGGGTGTTGATTCCATGGCTCTCCTCAGATATTACACTCGGAGTATGCTCAGACCCCTTATATAAAACGGAATGCTATCTGCATATAATCTATGCACATTCTCTTGTATACTTTCAGGGGTGTCCAACCTTTTTGAAACATGACATTGTCATCTACAAATACTATAGCAGATAGCATTCTAAATAAGGTATTCTGGGACACATGCAGCCAGTGGCCCATAGAGTGGACATACCTGGAATCATTTCTAAATTACTTTTAATACCTACTGTAGTACAAACGCTATATAAACAGCTGAGTTGTTAGGCTATATTGTTTAGGGAAGAATGATAAGGAAAAAGTCTGTTACAAGATCATTAGAGTAGAAACTATTTCCAATCCTTGGATGGTTGAATCTGCAGAAGAACCAAGGACCAGACAATGGACTGGATAAGCCACACTGGAACACTTCAAATAATTTACTCAACACAGAATGTAATTTCACGGATCTCGTCTACTTCTACAATCTAGTCGGTTTTTGCAGATTTTTGTTTGTTTGCATCTAACATCATTCGAAATGAATGTCTTAAATAGAGGGGAAAGTACTCCATTTCTTCTACACCCCAAAGACCAAGCAGAAAAAGGATTTGGCCCCTATTAAGCATCTGCTTTTTTCTCTTAAGGTAAAAGTCAAACAGCTTTATTAATCTTGACAAAAATTCAGATTTCTTATCCAGATCAGAATTTTGTTATTGATTACTTAAAGAGCCTACAATTTTATTATTCCCTTGACAACTTCTATTTCACATCCCAAGAATAAATATTACAGAAACCATTCAACATTTCTGACATTCAGTTGAATGAATGTTATAAAAACATTGAAAAACTCATTAGTTCTAAAGCACTGTAAACATGCTTGGGACAAACTACTTGTGAAAATAGTATCTTTAGAAATAGAAAAACTTCTCTGTAAAGATCAGTGAATATTTTAGGTTGTGGGAGCTACATAGTTGTCTACTTGATGCAACCCTGTCATCATAGGAGAAGGCAGACACGGGCAATGTGCAAATGCACCAGTATGGCTGAGTTCTAGTAAAACTCAGTTTGTAAACTGTACCTGACAAGCTGGGCACATGTGTGTAATCTCATCACTCAGGAGGCTAAGGTAGGAGGATCATGAGTCCTAGGCCAGCCTGAACCATACAGCAAGACCACATCTCAAAGCAAACAAACACACACCCTGGCATGAACTATAGGTGATGGACCCTTGTCTAACAGATAGCCCAGTTAAGGCAACCCGCGGTGGCTTTGTTGTTCTTGACTCCACAATGTGCCTAAGTGAGAAAATGATCTCACTTTAAAAATGGACTCCAAAGAAAATGTTCTTGCTCATGAAGTGATAAGAGGGCAAATGAAGTAAAGAGGCTCTAAGGAACAGAGAGGTGCACGAAGACAGGGAGTTTTGAGCAACTTTAAAAGAGAATATATGAGCAACAAATGAGGAATTACATAGGTTTCTGGTATCTATATACTGTAACAGCCAGAAATTTTCCCTCCCTCCCTCCCTCCCTCCCTTCTTTTTGAGACAGGGTCTCCCCATAGCCCCAACTGGCCTTGAACTTTCTATGAGACTAGGCTGGCCTCGATCTCACAAATCTACATCCTGAGTGCTAGGATCAAAGGCGTCACATGTCGGCTTGAAATTTCTTAAATTCAGGCTCACAGAGGATATAGTCACGAATGTTTAGGCATATACTATGCTTACTTAATAAACCAAGGTGCATCCTTACTAGTGTTTATGAATTTAAATGAAATTGTGCTAAAAACCCTGAAACCTAATTGCCTAAATTCAAATCCTAACTGCCAATATGTGACCTTGGGTGAGTTACACAGTTTCTTAATGCTTCTGTTTCATGACCTGTACAGACATAGAGAGTAAAGTATCTACCTGACTGTTAGGATTGCTGAGTATTGAATTAATCTACACGTGTAACCCATAAAACTACAAAGTGCCTCCTATTATTATAACTTTCTCAAAGCCTGAACTCAAGGTTACTAAGTATCACTGCAGATCAAAATGAACTGACTTTGCCCACATATCTCAGGCTTAAGTCAACTGAATAATTTATCTAGAGAATCTGAACAACAATGTGCCATTCACTAATTAATACCTTGATTAAGTGAGAAGTATTTCTACCTTATCTGATAGGATTTCTCTAACCACTTTCTATAGTTAAAAATATCAAGTTGAGAATTTTTACGATGCATACCACAGGTTCTTTAACACAATTTCTTTAAACAGGAAAAGGCCAGACTGCTCTTTCCCGGGGGAAAAAAATCAATGGTCTCCTCCTTGCTCACAACAGGCCTAATCCAAAAAGAAGATGCTAAACAGGAAATTGGGAAGAAAGATAAAAGACCTTAATGACTCAGCATTCAAATAAACCTATGTCTGTTTGCCAAACAAATGTGGTACTGGGCATCAGAACAAACACCTGATACCATCCTTGCCAGTGTTGCCATTCTAATAGCATTGAACCTAAGAAGAAATCAGAATAAGTACACACTGTGTGGTATAGCTGGCTTCTGTCTGAGTGACAGGAGCAAGGCACTTGGGACAGCCTCTGTCAAAAATGTTTAGCCCCCCAAAAGCTGTTATTACCCATACCTTAAATACTGCAAGTATATAAAAAGTATATTTTGTTCCCCAATTAACCACCAAAAGGAACACTCTTTTCCTATTTAATGGCATTATGTTCGGACTTTAAGTTAAAATACCAGTCAAAATTGAAAGTAGGAAAAGAGGAAAAAGTTCTGGCTTCTTAGCCCCATATTAAAGGTCTTCCATTACCAACTTCCAACTACAACTAACCTCCCAACTCTTATCTCTGAAATGCCTCTTGAAATCTTCAACCAAATGGAGCGTTTGAAATTGCCCTGGTCCTACCTGCTCTGCCTACTCTGCAGCCTTCCCTTCACATATTCGAAGTCTCCTCCCATCATATCCTTCCTTTTAGACTTTTCCGGTCAGACCCTTTATTTCATACCATGGGGTCTGGGAATGACTCTCCATGGCCCAGCAGAAGTAATTTTCTAGACTCATGATTTCTGCAAGCCTTGTTCAATCACTGGTCTTGCTGCAGTCTATCTTGATCAAAGTTGGCATGTGAATTTTCTCTTTTTAAGATAGGATGCTCTTTAGGACAATGTTTACATCTGCTCCATCTTTGTAAGCCCACCTGCATCGTGGGCACATCAACACATGGTAGGGGCTCATATTTCTCATTCAACTATGAAGGAAGGATGCTAAACTGTGCTAAAGCTGACTGTGACTGATTGCTTATATCAAACTGACAAGCACATGCCTCCAGATGAGCCTTGCTGAAGAAAGCCTTCAGTCAAAAACATATATAAGATTCATTGAAACAAGAGAATTTTAGGGCCACTTACAGGGCAAAGAAGCCACAGTTTATATTTACCAGTGATTTGCCAACAACTGTGTGGTATATTAAAAACTCCCCTCTCATTAAGTAACGGATACATTTCCAAGTTAGATAAATCATAACATGACAGGACATAGTGTAGACTCAAAATGCTGCTTGTCCCAGGCTTCAGATAAAGGCATCTCAAGACACAATTATAGTAATCATTCAATCATCTTTAATATACCTTAAACTTCGAATATTTCAAATGTGAAAATCGGAGAATCTGACATGTTACAGAACATGCCAAGACAGAAAAAGAACCTCTACACCTTGATAGTCTGATAGTACTTTGGCAGTGGTTCACAGGTTGCAACATGCCACTTGGGGTTAACTGATGTGAGTGCTGGATGGAGGGTTGGGGCTGACTTCACTCTTATGTGAATCTCCAGGGCTGTGTTGATCAGTGTGTTCTTGTCAGATCATTGGCCAACTGCCCACTGACTCAGTCCTCTGCTCACAGATGACATCTTACTGCCTACTCATTTCACAACTGTGGCATTGAGTTTTCATATGCTCTCTCAGATATGAATGACTTTCCCAAGGTTCAAATCATACTATAGTACATAACCTAAGACCTGAACTCAAACAGAATGGACTCACTGCTATACCCTGACTCCAGTTGCACCAAAGGAAATTTTCTGTTGGCTGATCCATCTGCTTTGGCTTCAGTATCAATGACATTTGCAACATTCTATCTGATACTACATTTCTGGTGTTACTTGGATTACTGTGATGGCAATGGAATCCTTGAGCAAGGGGCAGGAGGCTCAAGTGTTTTAAGTGAGTCTTTAAAACAACTAAAAATATATAAACATGTCTGTCACGTGCATTCTGTGATCAAGATAAAGTTACAAATTCAGTAAACACTGCCTAGTGGCACAGCCCTAAATTACAGTATTTTGAAATTATATAATCGATAATAAAGAAGTATAAAGTCATTTAATCTGTGTTATTTTTCATATGTCTTTTGTGGGTTTTTTTTTTGGGGGGGGGGTTTTGAAACAGGATCTCCCTGTAGTCCTAGTTGGCCTTGAACCTGTTATTAGACCAGGCTAGCCTTGATCTCATAGAGATCCACCTGCCTCTGACTGCTGAGTGCTGGGACTAAAGGCAAGTGCCACCACACCCAGCTCATATACGTCTTAACTGAAGAATCTCCAACAAATTCCTCGTGTTCTGTCTCTTCACTCCTCCACTGCTTAGATGGAATTATTTTAAACTTCCCCGTTTCTTTGGCTTACAGTAACTCCCTTTGTCTAGATTTCTATTTGGTTTCCACAGTTACCGACTTTTTTTCTCATTAGACCACATCAAAATTTAACAAGTAAATCAAGCATGCTAGAATTCTTATGACTAAAGCTTCCTGTATTAAGACAGATAGTAGCAGCAGTAAAATTAGAATCCATTTTGAAATTCTGAGACAGTGAACAATGCCATTTATTACAATTCAAAGCTGTTCTTGAAATTTAATTTGATGTCATAAACTGATAAGAAGCAAATATAGGAGGCAAACAGGGCAAGTTGTGTCATCATACAATAGCAATTTCCTACAAGTTAAGAGCCTGTTTGTTGAGTAAGTGGAAGCCTGTGGTACAGGGTTAAACAGATGAGACTAAATCCCATTTCCATAAAAATAATACTGTTTTGACTACTAATTTGCCAGCTCAGAAAAATTACATACAACAATCACTGAAATGTCCATGCCAAATATCCAACTTCTATGAGGCTCACGGAAATAAATGACTGCCTAATTTACCTTTCTATTCTAAGCACCCTCTAGCTGTTTGACCTTGGGAAAAATACATGTATTAGTTTTCAATTACTATAACAAAATACCTGAGGCTGAGAAACTTCATGGAAACTAGAGGATTATTTAGCTCACAGCTTTAGATATTCAAGGGAAGGGCATTGGTATCTGCTTGCTTCTGGTAAAAGTCTCATGGTGGATAACACCCACAGTAACAGTAATGTGTGCAAGGTCAAAAGAGCTTGCACACATTACTCTCAGACAGGAAGCTGGGAGTCATGGAGAATGGAGACAGTATTGCTTCTTTTATAGAAATCCTTTCATGGTAACTAACCAAGAGGTCTCATGAGAACTACCTCAGTCCCTTGCAAGGACTCAAAGTCCTTTCCAGTGACCCAACCACTTCACACTAGGCTCCCCTCTTAAAGGCTCTACCTCCTTACACATAGTGGCACTGAGACTGAGCTTCTCACACATCAACCTTGAGGGGCTACATTCCAACTATATCAGCATGCTTCCTTTCTGCCTCTAGGTTTCCTCCCTTCCTTCCTTCCTTCCTTCCTTCCTTCCTTCCTTCCTTCCTTCCTTCCTTCCTTCTTCCCTTCTTTCCTCATGATCCTGCCTCCACTCCCTATGGAGAGAGGATTTTCTTTGTTTCCTTCCTTTCTTCAGTGGGCTACTAATAGAGCCCATTTGATAGGGTTGTAATGCAGATTTAACAGCACTATCAGGTACATACAAAGCACCTAGAGTTAGCTTTCACTGCTATTAGAGCAAGGTGTCCATCAGTCACATTGTACATATTTCATATTCATATTATTCATGATGATGATCATGCATTTGACTCTCTTTCCCAAATATAAATAAATAATAGAGATGATTCTTGATAAGAAACACAAATTGAAGAATTTCCTGGAAGGCACATACTGTTGCTGTCTGACAAGATACAGACCTGACCTGAGTCCACCATCAGCTCTGCCACAAGGATGCGATCAGACTCCCCTTCACTATGGTATGGCCCACAAGGTTGTCCTACTCAAAAAGGAGAGGGAGGCTACAATCACCAACTTCTCAGCACACCTGCAATCCCAGCTACTGGGAGGCAGAGGCAGATGGATCAAGAATTCAAGACTAGCCTGGGCTACACAGCAAGTTAAAAGACAGCCTGACCTATATAGTGAGACCTTATCTCAAAAAAATTCAAAGCAGGGAAAATAAAGATGCTTGCCTCCAAGCCTGACAATCTGAGTTCAATCCCTGGAACACAGTGGAAGGAGAAAACCAACCTGCAAGTTGTCCTCTGAACTCCACACCTGCAACATGGTAAATATGGGTGCATGCACAGCACACACACACACACACACACACACACACACACACACACACAAATAGATGTTAAAAAATTAGAAAACAAGCCAAACTAACAATAAAAGAAAACAAAACAGCCCAAATCAAGAATTCTGAGCACAGAGCAGACTCTCAGATTAATGGGATGAAAGAAATCATGAAACTGACATGTGAAAAACTGGGAGCAACTGTCTCTGGAAGATCTGCTCAATAATCAGTGCCTATGGTGCTTTGCTCCCATGTGCCTTCCTAGACTACAACCCAGCTCAGGATCTGCTGGCACACATGAGCACTGACAGAATGCCTGTAGTGCACCTGGCCCTGAGAATACAAAGTGAGGAACCAGACATTTCTGCTCTGTGGAGCTAGTTTACTCTGCAACATGGCAAAGCCCTAGAAAAGGCAAGCAGGGTTCAGAATCTGGAAACAAGCAAATGGAGGATTTCTTATTCCCCGCTCCCCCCCCACCCCGACACTATCCATGATCCTCAGACATTTTGAATGAACTCTACTGATTCATCTACAATTTAGAATCTACTTAAATTCTTAGATTTGCTGGTTGGAGCAAAAGTTGTGATGGCAACTCTGAGAAAAGCTTTGGTAAACATCTTTTAAATGTAATATACACCATGTCCCAACAGTCCTGAACCTGGATACATATCCAAGGAAGTTCAGATGTGCACAGCAGCTTTATTAACAACGCTCTAAACTTGAAGCTAACCCAAATGTTCGCCAGGCAGATGCAACACTGTAGGACTTTCCAGACGGGAGAACACAGTGAGGCACTGGGAGAGTGGTGCATCCAGACTGGGAAGGCCACCCACAGCCATCCCTTGTCCTGTGCATTGCATCCATCTGGCAATTTCTCACTTATATGTTTTATGATACACTGGAGAAAGGCGTTAAAGAGGAATTTAATGACGCAAAGCGATAACATGGTCTCGATATTGATACATAAAAAAACAACAGCTACACAAAGCCAAGCACAATGTCTGCCAATGCAAGCGCTGCAGCTAAAGTCCAGGGAGGACATGACGTGGAAGCACTGGAGGCCATCTTAGGAATACAAGTCCCAAGACGAAAGATATGTGAAGATGATGGAAGAGAAACAGGAACAACAATGTCCCTTGAGGCCATCTCTCGGCCACTGTACTAATCCGAACATGGGCTGCTTCAATTGTTCTGGTTATGAGATGGAATAAATAGTCATAATTTTGAAAAAGAAATGACTAGAATGTTGTGGAAATTGTTGAATATTCACAGAAAGAGTAATCCATAGATGAAATAGAGCAGACTTCTGACACAAGTAGTATCAGTATAGGTAATATAGGCAAGCAACATTGTGGATGAATCTCAACATAAAGACCATGGGAGAGGGGACACTGGAGAGATGGCTCAGAGGTCAAGAGCATTGGCTGCTCTTGCAGAAGACCCAGGTTCAGTTCCCAGCACCCACATGATGGCTATCAACCATCCGCAACTCCCATTTCAGGGGCTCCAACATGCTCTTCTGGTCTCCATGGGCACTGACATACAGGTACACTTACATGCATGCAGGCAAAACACTCTCATACACATAAAATAAATAAATACATAAATTTTTAAATGATCATTGGGTAATTCCATTTATATGTCTTAGATCACATTAATATTTCATTTTAGGAGAAATCTATTGTGGTAATAATTCTCATCAAAGAACAAGTAAGGTTCAAAAATCTAATTTTTTCCATCCACTTTCATTATAAACTTGGAACTATGCCATAACCCCCCCCCAAAAAAAACCCCAAAACCTGCATCTACAGCTACTGACAAAGATTAATGAAGTTCTTAGGCCTGGGTATTGGGTACCATGTGGAAATGGACACACTTTCCCCAACTGAACCTTAAACTATTTGAGTCCTTGACTCATACTTTTCCCAAAATTAGTAATTCCAAGTAAGAGTCTAGTTAAAATGAGAGACATCCATGCATACTGATGTCCTCTAACAATCACATTAAAAAAGACCTCAGAGACAGTGAACATACCTGCCTATGCCCTGGCATCCTACCTATAAGCACTGACAGATTTAGAAACTCAAACATGCTGACTTCTCCCTCTCACTGTGAACCCATAAGGACCCCAGTACCCTAAAGATGGAGGCTATTAAGCTATTTTCTGTTAAAATATCAAAAGGAATTCCACTCTTGCCAAAAAGTACTTCAGTGATGTCTATTTCAAAATATTGACATTCCTTCCTCTTTAAAAATGAATTTTAGATTAAATAAACACAATGACACCACAGGTATCATTTATTTTGATTCACAAAATAACTTCCCTTGGAGACAGATTTTGAATAATAAAGATGAAAGCTTTGTTACCAATATTGTCCTAAAGCACTGGTAATTTTTCATCCCCCATCCACAATCAAAAACAATTTTCTTTTTCAATATGTATAATGGGAATTTTAATACTCAGAACAGTTTAACATATTTAACATATTCATTTTTTGTAAGATTTAGATTTGAAAACTGACACACTTTCAAGATTGGCATTTTAAAATCTGTATGAGCAGAGTTTTACAAGCAATATAAAAAAATCACCTCTGCATTTAAGTTTGAATTTCAGTATTAAGTCAGGAAAATAATTCAGGTCTGCATCTCTAACTATATCACCATACACGTGGAATGTTTGCTTTAGTTATCAACTGTGTGTAGGACATATATTTTCCTAACCTCTCTAATAAAAAATATTAGCCAAAATGTCTTATACATTACCTTTCTTTAAAGAATAATTATAATGGGAGGAACCCTTATTCACTGCTGGTGGAAGTGAAAATTAGTACAACCATTATGGAAATCAGCTTGGAAGTTCCTCAAAAAACAAAAATGGAGTTACCATATGACTAACTACCTCATCCCTTGGTCTATAACAGAGAACTCCATATCTTACTATACAGATATTTGTACCCCATGTTTATTGCTGCTTTAGTCACTATTGCAAGGAAAGGAAATCAACCTAGTTGTCCATCAACAGATGAATAGACAATGAAAATCTGTTGCATATATAAAATGGAATATTATTCAGCTCTAAAGAAAACACGAATTCACATAATTTACAGGAAACTGGATAGACTTAGAATGTATAATATTAAGCAAGGTCACCCAATCTCATTAAGTTTTCCCTCATATGCACAGCCTAGCCTATTGTGTGTGTGTGTGTGTGTGTGTGTGTGTGTGTGTGTGTGTAAGTAAACAAATGCATGTGAGGGTTTACTATAATACTTAGAATCGAGAACAAGAAGGAATAATTTAAAAAGAAAGCCAACATAGTTTTTGTCTTTCATGGTGGATGTGTGGATTCAATTTTCTGTGTATTGAAATACCAGGAACCATTTCTGTACTGCATAGGAGTTGGGTAAGTGTTGTCCCTTTCAGACAGTGACTGTGAGAGTTGGGCTTCCTCCTTTATTCCATTGACCATTAAGTCAGTGGGAAGCAGACATTGCACTGAATCAGGTTTCTCATTGACGCACTTGGAAAAAGGGATTTTTGTTGTTGTTAATGTTCCCTGCGGCTCTGTGTCGTGTGCCTGAATTCTTTTTTATCAAGCTGTCATCACTGGAAATTCTCAAATAAAACTGACTTAAGTTTAAAAAGAATAACTATAGCAGCGACATGGAAGTTTGAGACTGGGAGAAACCTGGTAAAAATGACGACACAGAGCCTGCATGACTAAACGGAGAATGAAAACCATTGTGGGTGTGGCCAATGAATTTTACCTTATATTCCCAGTTTGAATATCTAACTTCTAAAGATAAAATCCTTTCTCTAAAGGAATAATCAAAGTGAGAAAACAGTTGAAGAGGGGTTCAAGTAAGTTGCAATTTGTTTAACACAAAACGCTCCCTATGAACTGCTATGGCCATTTCTGTACTACAGAAGCCAGTGACTAATCTGAGTTTCACCTTCCTGAACTCTCTAACTCATACCTGTGCAAACAAATATTTTACAGAAGGATAAGGACTAGGGAGGAAAACAGATCACCATTATTTCAAGATTCCTTTGCAGTTATATTTGATAATTTTATAACTATAATTTTATCCTTAGTTCCTTCAGAATTATCTTACTGACCCTATTCACTCTAAAGTTGTTCTTTGGTTAGTTCTCATGAGTTTCTTCTTTGCTTTATTGAATAGTAACATTCCTAAATAATAAGGTAGCAAGGGGGTTACCAATAAGAGATCACTCAGCATTGCAAAGGACCCAGGTTCAGTTCCTAGCACCCACATGGTGGCTAACAACCATCCCTAACTCCAGTTCCAAGGGATCTGACTCCCTTTTCTAACCGCCATGGGCATTGCATGTCACGGGTGCACTTATATACACACAGGCAATACACTCATATACATAAAAAAATTAAAAGAAAAAGAAGAAGGTAGCAAGTCATTCTTGGGTATATGTGGCACTGTTTCACAAATACGACTATATGACTATAACCTTGATCAATATAGAAAAACTAGCCTTCTAGTCAAGACTTTCTCAAAAAGCTACCATTCTAACTTGTTTTGTTTCATTTCTGTTTTGAAGCAGGCTCCCACTATGCCACACAGGCTGGCCTCAAACATGCAGTTTTCTTGCCTCAGCCTCCTCATGCTAGGGTTATGGGCATGCACTGTCGTGGCTGCGTTGCCACTCTGATTTTCAACACCAAAGATTTGTTTGCTCCATTTTAAATTTTCATCTAGATAAGTTACACATCAACCATTAACATGAATTATGCTCAAATCCATCCATGAAAAAATTAACAATTATATTGGTTTCACCAAGAACGAGGATATAGGACACAGGAAAAAAAAAGAAATAAATATAGTTCTCATGAAAGAAAACAGCTTGAGTTGGTATCATCAGCATGAACTGACGAAGCTGTCTGATTCAAGGTGGCATCTTCTTAGTTTATCCTCTAAAAAAAGGTCTAGGAAAGAGTTGCTATCACCACCCATCACCACCCCCAGTGCCTAGCATTTCAAACTGCTCCTTGAAATACTATTTCTACCAAAAGGATTCTGAACTCCTTGAATAAATGGCCAGTTCCAGGTATAGGAACAAAAAAGTATAATGAAAGTAGAGCATCATATCTGTCAAAACTAGCAGTACTGTCAGTTCTGTTATGAAGTAAGAAAATACTGGATTGAAAGACAGATAAGACAGACAAGAGGATAGATACATGCCTACAAATACACATACACACATACATGTTAGAAGCCAATTAGAAGAGGCGCCTCTAAAAGTGGAACAATTTGATTATCAAAAAGAGTGAGAACCAGGTGTGGTGGTGCACACCTTTAATCCCAGCACTCAGGAGGCAGACACAGGTGAATCTCTGTGAGATCCAGGCCAGCCTGGTCTACATAGCCAGTTCCAGGCCAGCTGAGGATTCAGGGAGACCCTGTCTCAAACAACAACAACACATTGCCATTACCATTTTGTATCTCCTAACCAATAATAGGATCATGGCATTGACCAGCAGCCACTTAATGCAAACAGAAAAAGGAGTAAAATAAAAGCCAATTTTACCTTTTTTTGCTCTCCTTTCCCATAGTTAAAGAAACAATAGGAAACTTACCAATATTGACGTATAAACTTTCTTCAGGAAAGAAACTGCTCTTGATCAAAGAAGCTAGTAGCGCCTATAAACAAGTTCTTCCTTGGGTTTCACTGCTCTGTTTATGAGTATTTACAGTATAAACTTTTGACTATTTCTTCCCTGAAAGCTAAAAATAAGGGTAATTCTGCCTTCTCCAACCTAAAATAGAGATAATTGACTAAAACAATTCAAACAAAATTCCCCAAAGAAGAAAAACACATCACATCTAATTCTACTGTTGAGTCCTCACTTCTTTTAAATTAAATGAAATTAAATTAAATGCAAGCTCTGGATACAGTAATTTAACAACTATTTTGATCATTTCTCTTCTACCTAATTAGCAAATGGACCATTAAGTAATTCCATTAAAAAGAAGGAGACAGGTAAATGGTTTTCTAAATCTTATAATTTTCAGTGCTTTACCTTAAGAAAATCTGTACCCTCTTCAAAGGAATTTGATCATACAACTCCAAAAACACATAGGCAGGACACTTAGGGGCAATGAGGAAGGGAAACAGTGGTGGTGCATCCTTTACAAACTGATGATTCAACTAGCTACAGGCAAATTGTTTTCTATTATGGCATCTCTTCTACCACAAACCTTCCAGATAGAATCAACTTTGATTGGGCAGGTGGATGGAACCTCCACAAAGAAAACCATCCACCTCTCCACATGGACTCAGGCAATGATGAGACAAGCATGCTTCTCTTCATTCAGGAAATCATCTTTCTGAAACTATGAGATGAGGCTAGATAGAACTCCATATTCAACAGCACTGAACTTTGGGCCAAAATGCTGAGCTTCACAGAAAAGAAGCTGATCAAAAGAAGCCAGAAGCAAAACAGTGTGCACCGTTCAGGTGAAGTTCATGAGCAGGCAAAGCTTGTCTCGGGTAGGAACAAATGCAGACTAGTACTGCCAAAGTCAGGGTGAGATGAGTGAGAAGGGAGGGTCACGGGGGACACTTCTGTGGTGACAGAATTCTTATGACAGGGCACATGATGCATGGGTAGACCCATTTAGCAAAAGTACACAGCCAAGATTACTGTGCCTCATCATAAAACTGCTTACAAAACCATTTAAAAAATTGCTATCATCAAGCGGCATGAGAGCTGGCGGGTATGCGGATATGAAGATGGCAGAGGCGATAAACCAGCCACTAACAGACAGGTGGCTGGACTTCACTCTTTCTCTCACACATTTGAAATTTCCTAATATCAAATGTCTTTAAAAACTTAAAGGGCTGTGAAAGAGGGAGATAGCAGGGAACAGATGTTTCCAGGGGGACGTGGGGAAAGTGGAGGCACTTGGACTGGGAAGGCAGGGGGAGGTTGGAAGCAGGGGCAGTAGAGATGAATGGATCTTGGGGAGCTAGGGAAGCCAGAGGGAAATGTGTTGGCTCCAGAACACCCTGAGAAATGCATATACATAAGAGACCTCCCTTCGAGTGGTTTGTCACAGTGGTCCAAGAGACTCCTAAAATAACACAGGCTACTGCCAGAGCTCTTAGTTATCTCCCAGAACTAGAAGATAAGACCCTTCTGCTGAAGACAGGACATACTATGCAAGCTGCTAAGGGAGAAAAAAATCAATCAATGGTCCAGCCCAGCCCTAAAGCCTAATAACCATAATGACTGACACAGAAAATTATCTCTATTGGTACAACAGTGGCACTTTATCTAGGGGGGTAATCAACAACTATCTAATTGAACTTAAAGCCCTCTCAATGGGAGTGAACTCATGGATGACACTGTAACACAGCCAAATACCCATGACTGGAGAGGTTATAGAGCCTAGAGAAAACCCTATATCTGTCATCTCTCTAGACAAATGAAATTTCTTACCATATGCTAAATATGGATCCTTATATTTACAGACACCACTCATCAAAGAAACTTCTTTTTGCAACAGATGGAGGCTACTGCAGAGTTCCACAATTGGTCACGCACCGAGAATATATGTCTGATAGATGCCCAGTCCTATGTGACATATATGTAATGGAACTTCTATACCCAGGGCTCATGAAACATAGTGGAACAGGGGCTAGAGAGAAAACTAGTGCATCTGTCAACTCTCACCTGTGAAGCTTCCTGATAAACAGAGTGTGATGCCCACAGAAGGTCACAACGGGCCAAGTTTTAGAGAATAAGAGACTGCAGAGTATGTGTCCCTGGATAGGACTCCTATATTAAACCTCACCCACCCACAGCGCAGGGACCACTGTGGAAGAGGGGGCAGAAAGATTGTAAGAGCCAGGGTTGGTCCATGAACATAGGAAAATAGAGGCTTTCAGGCCACTGGAAGCCAACATATGGCAATGGTGGCACCGAGCACAGGATCCATGCCAACTCAATCAGACAAGGGCCCAGATTGGAGGGAGGGAAATGGGTGGTGGGCCATTCCTAGTTTGGAAACTGTTAGGAGACTGATTACTACTGGGTGAAGGAGAGTAGACCTTACTTACAATCTTGACGTAGGCTGACTAGACTTCAGTGGAAATTTGCACTGATGGATATCTGGGTACAAATGCTTGTCTCAATAGGACTTAACATGTATGGTGGAATACATGGGGTCCAGTGGCAGGGGGAAGGACCTAAATTTTATTAAGAACTGTTGTATGAAATGTACAAAAGCGCAATGATTTTTTTAAAAAGATTATTAAACTGATATTTAGATCTCAAAAACATTAAAGGGATGGGGGTATAGCTCTCTGGAAGAGCACTTGCAAGGCCCTGGGACTGATCCCCAGTATCACCCTGGGCTTTAGTTCTCTCTTCATCTTTTATTAGTTCCTAGGCAAACTGCAACCTTTCTGAACCCATTTATTATCTACAAACTGGAGATAACGAATGCTGGCATATCTCACTCAAAACAACCCTGGACTGTTGGTAAACATCAAGTGAGGCAATGGATACAAAAATAAGATCTAAACTATGACGCAATATACAAACATAGCAAATTCGTATCAATGAAGATTTGTATTGGGCTAAATTCTCTGTTTGAAAAGATCATTAATATATTTTCTTCAGACACACATAGTGCATATCTATTCACTTTTTAATTAATCCCGCTTGAAAACACAGTAACAGAATCCATATCTCAGAAGTATGGGTAACATTAATGGCATTTATATTCAGTTACAAAGTATACTATGTGAGTCATCTTCTTCAACTTCCTAACAATGAAAAAAAAATATGGCTTCAACAAAGTTCATAATCTGTGCACATACAACAGCAGCCGGGAACAGAAAATGCCTTAAAAGCACATTCCAGAAGGATGCTGGTTTAGGATTTCAAGTCAACTGGATAAATTGCAGCTCATAATTAAGAATTAACTTCCATAAAACCCACTGAAGCTTATCCATCCAAAATAATGTTCATGAGTTTATATAAAAAATTGAATTAGGTATAAGAGACATTAAATTCTTAACAGGACTCAATTAGACACAGAAATGAGAAAACTAGACATTTGGTTCTAATGTCAGGCACGCACAAATCTAACTCAAGGAAGCCCAGTTAAAAGTAAACAATTGGATGATCCTTTATTTTATTTTTTTGAAATTTGTCTGTTAGACTAACCTTAATTAGGTGCAAACATCACAGGATATAATACAGGTCAGGGAGAGCTGACCTGGTATGCTATTGTTGACCCCAGTTTTAAATTAAATAAGCATCCCAGAGCAATCTCTTAAACAGGTCCCTTCTAGCTCAGAATTACGCTTACAAGAAAACAGTTGCATAATTTTTTTTTGTATTGTCTTCTTTAAATAATAGCTGTAACAAGTGAGTGCCTGCTTGTAGTGTTCTAAGAGCTCTCCTGATCCAGTCTAGAAGAGAATGTTCCTTTTACCTTAACGCTCTGACCTGGCCTTTCAGCTCTACCATGAAAGGACCCTGTGAACTACTCTTCTTTGAGCTGTCACAGATGTCCCATCCACTCTTTTCCACATGACTTCCCTACAAAGCCCAAGCTCAGCCTACCAACTGCTGAGTTTTAGGATTTGCCTGAGGAAGACCATCTGAGCTGCTATTTATGAAAATACTAAACAGAAATATATTTGAAAATGCCCACCTCTTGCTCCTTGGTTGTGTTAGAAGAGATTAAACTCTGACACAGTGAAGGGCTAGGCACTTCAAAACATACCAAGGCTGCCAGTCAAAGCCCCAACTCCAGCTATCATCCTATCAAAGTCTTCACTGTCTGGTTTAACAAAATCATAAAGCTACGTTCTAAGTCATATTCCCCAGATAGCTTCTTGTCTCCCACTCATCGGAGGGGTAGGGACCTTTCCTCTAAAAGGCTGTACCGCTTTCTTGAAACATTAGCTCTTTGCTTGTTCTTCCAATTTACCACAGATCTATTCACTCTCCATGTCATCAGAAAGGAAAGCTCGCCTGTCAGAACACTGAGCACACTACTGCCTATGTGGTCCCCAGAGTCAGGAGGTGTTCAAGAGGAGCAAAGCTTCTAAATCGTTTATCCCAGATCCTTCTCTAATACATATATCACAGATAACAAGGGTCAACCTTGAACAAAATGAGCAGTAAGATTGGAATGGATCCTAAGGACTTTAGCCCCAAAGGTTTCTTCCCAGGTCATTTCAACTCTACAAAGATTACCTGGGGAGAGATGTGTGAACACATCTGGAATGGAAACTCTGTAAGATGTTGGGATAAACCATTTCCCTATTACTCCCCTGTCCCAAATCCCTTCACTTCACAGACTTTGTCCCCAATATTCCTTCTGTTATGAAGGAAATCAAGGTGAGGGGCCACCGAACTGGTAAGAACTTGAAGCATCCAACCTAACATGAGCAGATACCTTAGGGAGTCTCAGCAGCGCAGGGTAATAATGTGGACAGTTAAGAACCACCTCCTTGAGAACTTTTGTTGCAGAAAACTGAACAATGACTGAAAGTTGTATGACCATCTCAAAGCCTTTCATAGTCACTTGGCGGGGGGAAATGTATACACAGTAATACCACTGTGATGTTTTTAATAAGCTAGCTCAGGAGGTGTTAGGATCTGGAAACCAGTGTATTCTACTAGCTACTAGTAACTAGTTTTCCTCAATTTTCATCTCATGTGCTTTTAATAATGTCAACAAGTAAAATATATCTAGGTAAGATAAATATCTAATATTCATTTATTCCATATATCTCCAATATTCCATTTAATGCTAAACATGTGTTCTAAAACAATGACTCCTTATATATCTGAAATTCAAATTTACTTGATGCCTCATATATTTTTTTGCTAAAGCTGACACCTTGAAGTTCCACTAGGTTTTAGATGAAACCAAGAGGCACATAAAGAACATACCCACTTGTGACGTGCTGGCTCTGAGTTTATTCCTTTAGAATATATAGCATGTGAATAATATACAAATTATAAGAACAACTATTACTGGGATGACCTCCATTTCCCCAGCTGTAAAATGGAAAGGGCTGTGAAAGATCTAAAATGTTATCAACTCATTGAATTAGTAACAAACATTTACCCATATCCGACTTCAAGATCAAATCTGAAATCCTCATATCTCCTAGAAGAGTATTACTTGCCAAATAAGGTGATCAATCAATTTATCATCATTTCTTCTTCAAAAGCAATTTCCGGAATCTAAGCAGTCACAACTCATTGATGGTGACAGCGTCTCCTCTCACAGGCAGTGTGCTATTTGCCACCTTGCATAGATTCCGTCTGGTCCACTCTGTCAAGTGTCCAGAAACTGCAGAGAAGCCAGTGTCCCTCACCCTGACCATGCCACTGCCAGGATCACCACCTCCGGGATTGTATGCTGTGATCCCTGGGGTTTTACTTCACAAAAGGTCGTATTATTTCAACAGAAGATCCAACATAACTCCAAGATAGGAGAGGGAACAGCAGACATCTAATTCGTGCTGACCAAAGTCAGTAGAGAAGCATTAGCAGTAATTATAAAGAATGAAGCAGGATTTGTGCCTCTCTGACTTTCTAAATTTGGTTTCATGCAAGTGGCCTCAAATGACCCATCTTGTTATTTGTGATACAGACAGCATCTATGAACTCTACCCAGTTAACAAAGCTATGGAAATAATCTCTGAAATCTGACTGTGGGCCAGACCATAGAAGAATTAAAATTCTTCATTTTTTGGATTCAAATCAACTTCCCTGCTTTCAATATTTTGGTTGGGGCAATTATGCTGGTTACGTCAGCAAATTATGGGCCAAATCTCGTCCTGTGTATATTTCATCATGCCAGTTTCTTTACCATGTATTGTCTATGGCTGCTTCTGCACCATGATGGCAGAGCAGAGTAGGTGACTACAGAAGCCACAGTCCATGAATCCCTATGTATCTACCATCTGGCCCTTTCAGGAAAAAGTGTGCCAATCCCTGATGCAAAGCACCAACAGCACCACTTTAAAAGAGGAGAAATGAAGTGACAGCATTGAAGGCTTTGCATCTTTTTGGCAATGACTTATGAAAACGGATGGTGGTTTCAAACCCAAGAATTAGCAGTCTCCTCCTCAGTCCATTCAACAGACAGCATTTTCAGTGCAGTAGCTTCGATGTGCAGGTGCAGCTTGCAAAGAGCACTGCTCTCTACTCTGACATATTCTGAGTATCCAAAAAACAAACACATACATGAAGTACAACAAATGACATTTCTTTCCACTTAGGGTCCAACACATCAAAAGGCAAAACTCCACAGTGACAAGCACACCACACCCAGGATGGCTGTTGCCACTGTTCTGTGCAGTCCATGAAGAACATTCAGTAGATTCGCAGTAAGGAAATGATCTCCATTTGGTGCCCAAGCCTATGAAGGAGCTGTCACCATCGCAAGAATTTAGAATTTAAATCAATGTAAGCTCCTCAGTGGCTTCCCTCTTCAGGCAGAAACGGTGTGATCAAAAAGAACAACTGCTTTCCAAATGGAAACTACAGTACACTGAAAATATCCCCAGCGCTGTGCTGTGGAGATCAGATGGCCAGCATGGCACATCATGGTTTCAGAGAGAGCCTCGGTGAGTACGTCAACTCTGCAGGAACCAAGGATGAAGGGCCCCTTCAAGGTTCCTTCCTGCGCCCATGGAAAGTCCTTGCAAACAGACAAGGCACATTCACGGTTAATGACATTTTATGCCACCAAAAATTAGACAGATATTCCTCCAGTTGAAAGGCACAGAGAGAAAAAAACATGTCATAGCAACTGTTACCAAGATTGACACTATAGTATTGACAGAACAGAGGGCCTACCAAATAAAAACTTCAGGAACTAGGCTGATTCAATCATTCTGCTCTGATTAGGGACTCACAGGACTTACCTACTGGGACAGAGCAGAGATCAGGCTCTCTCTACCATCCTTTGACTCTTATTCCTCCAGCCTGCATCATCTGCTCTCTGAATCCACCCCTCCTCCACTGGGCTAATGGTGGGTTCCACACCAGAGGGCTTTGGGCACTTGTAGGCAAACACACAGAACCAAACACGCACTCTCCTAGAAAGGAGGGAGGGTCATTTAGCACACCTCAGCCAGGTGCAAGCAGAGCTCACTACGTTTATATTTTATTTTTTATTCAAGCGTTTGATAGATGGCTACCATAGGTTTAGAGTTAAAGATTAAAGGGTGGACATGACAGGCATGGTCCCCAGCATTCTGATAGCACTGCCAAGCTCCAGGGGCAATGAGAGCGTAAGTCCTGCTCCATGTTATAAAGAGCAGGAGTTTGTAAGAACATACAAGGAGTCCTAATTCATAACACATCTGACAAAAGCTCCTGCTCTGTGGAAATGGCATTTAAAATGAAGGCAGAAGCAGGGTCAGAAGTTACTCAGGTAAAGACAGGAACTGAGGAGTATTTCAGACAGAGGAACAGGAAGTGAAGAAGCCCTGAGGAAGGAAGGGGAAGTGGCACCTATTAATCAGGAGACTCACAGGAAGGCTGGGAAGATGCGTAGCAGCCTTCTGAGGCAGGGGAGGGATTCCTGTTTTATTCTACCTACTGTGAGATCCATGAGGACTAGACCTAAGAGCCAAAAGCAGAAATGCAGGGCAGGGGTTGTTGAGGCAGATGACATGACGCGGGTGAAGGGGATACCCAGATACCTGAAGGTAGCGTCAGCAGGGGATATGAACAAGTAAAGAGGTACTAAGAGTGTCTCCCAATTTTTCACAGTTCCTGGTAGATGGCGTACCACTGACTAAGACAGAAAATACTTAGGGAGCTGTTGTAGAGTGAAGGAAACCACTGAATAGATGTTAAGAGAACGACCCAATGTATTAGCTTTTGAAGGTGTCTGTGGCCTGTTTTCGCCATCTGTAAAATGGGAAAGGTGCTAGAATCTATATGGCTATGGTTAAAACATGGTAACAAGTGAGAAGCACGAGGCGTGATTCCTGGCATGCAGTTATCTCAGTAGAACAGCAACAGCTACAATTGTTAGTATTAGTTAACACTTGAATTTTCAAATGTCCAATGGTGACCTCAGTGAAGATGGTTAGTGGGTAGTTAGGTAATTTGTCTCCTGTTAGAAGTAGGAAAGATGACAAACTTCAGGGTTTAAGTATACTGGTATGAGATTCTGAATGAGAAAACATCCAGTCAGGGATCTTATTACAAAGGATTTTAAGTTGGTGCAATGGTCAGTATCTGAGTGTCAACAGTATGTAGCTCTTACCCAAAGTTATGGAAAACAGAAGGATCTGATGCAGAAGTGAAATAAAATCTGAGAGGGCATTGCTGTGAACCAGAGGGCCTGAAGAGTGGGGCACTCCATGGAAGGGGGACAAGGTAAGGACTGTGACGAGGCACAGGGGAAACAGTTCCAAAAGCAGAAAGTCCCCCAGTGCTTACCAACATGTCAAGCACAAGTCTGCGACCCTGACAAGTAGGGAATGGGCTTGAAGGTGAGCAAGACGGGAAACCTCAGAGAAGTATGGCTTCTGGGAGAGAAGAAAAACAGGAGCAGTGCTGTGGCTGTGAAGGAAGAGGGGGAAGCTAAGAACACCCCACCAGAGAGAAGCAAAACACACCAGCTCAGCACCCCCACCACCACTCAGTGCGATGGGGTAAAGAAACCACTTGTCTCTACACACCAGATCTGAGGTTTCTAAACTAGGGAAAGTGCCTATGAAGTGCATAGGAATAAAAAGAGTAAATACCCAACAACTGCCGAACATTCTCCCTACTCAAAAACCATGAAACAGAGAGGAAAATTCCAATAACACCCCAAATGAAATTAAATATCCTCACACAGCATTCTGGGAATTAAAAACCAAACAACAGAGCACCGAGACTCAGAAATGAACAACAAAGTTAGAAATGCAATGAATATAACAACAACAAAAGAAACAGTCAAAATCCTTCAGAAACAAACATTGAGGTCCCCAAGAGAGAAAATGGGTTTGAGTTGAAATTTAATAAAGGACACAGAGAAAGCAGGGAAACAACAAAAGTAGGAAGTAGTCAAGGGCTTGGTGTGGTGAGAGACCCACAATGACATGGGTGATATGTCCACAATGGCACAGGTCACAGTAGACAAGAGAGACAGAAGCAGTCTGGTCACTCAACAAATGTTTTTGAGCATTACTGAATGCAGGGCACAGCTGCCAGCGACTGGAAAAAAGCAGAGGTTCTCTCCCTGTGAGGAAGTCAAGTACAGAGCTAGGGAGCTTCCATCACACTAAATTACGAAGAAGAGAACCATAGAAATGGAATGGAATACTCTGGAGCAGAGCATGACTAAAAGGAAAGCTAATTAGGAGGCTGCAATAAATAATTCTAAGACAAAAGCATCAAGGTTTCTTCCTTCTGACCCCAAAAGGAGAAGACACCAAGGCTTTTACTTTTTAAAACTGGAGAATGACTCTATTACAATGGAGAGAATTTCAGCTTTATTTGGGGCCTGAGCATAGTCGACATTTTTTAGTTGCTCAAGTCAGGAGAGTAGGAACTGGAGATCGTGGACATGATTACATTTTTGATAGTAGAGGTAACTGCTGGAATGTGAAGATGGCTTGTGAGTAAAGACGTTCCTATGTCGGGCAACGGAACGACTCTGGGAACATCACATTTAAAGAGTAGGAGTGGCAGATGAACACTTCCATGTAAAAGAAAGAGTGCCCAGAAACTGCAGGATGGCTATTCAGGAAATAGTGGTGGCTTAGCCAGAAAGGTAAAGCCTGCATGCACAGGATGAGAAGTGAAAAACAGGAACTGGCCTTGCAGATAAGCAGTTTGGTTGAGGAGTGGATGGCGTTCACAAAGGAGCAACAGCGAATACTCTTCTGGTAGGGAAGAAAGGACTTAAGAGAAAGAACGGTGCCATGAAAGGGAGGGGAAACGGAAGGACACGAGAGAGCCAGTGGTGAAGTCCAGACTGCAGAAAAGTTGAAAAGACTATATAATCAGAAGAAAAGAGAGGAGGGGCCAGGGTTCAGACAGAGAATCAGGTCAGCTTCAGGATTTTTCCAAAATGGTGAAGGCAGGAGAGTGCAGAGGCTTTGGGTAGATACCCTTGGGCCAACATCCCACTTTCATTTGAGCTATTAGGGTATACTGTGGAACCTGGGGCACAGAGCCCAAGGCATGACTTGGTATGCACACTCTGCCACTTACCAGTTACACGTCTGGTGAGGACATCACAATTCAGGTGAAGCTCAGTTGTCACATCAGTGAATGAGGTGTAATAATATCAGTCTCCTTCCTCCCTGCCTACTCCAGGGGGATGTTGTGAGGATCAAATCATGAAGTATATGGATGTGCTTTGAAGACAGAACATCCCCAGGCATAAATTATTAGATCAGTATCTAATTATTCTAGGTAGGGAGCACTTGTTTCCTATGAGAGGCAGTATTTATTCAATCTGTGGTGCATACTTACAGAGGGTCTTCCACACTATTTTGCACCAAGCTGTTTAAACACACACTGACTTGGAGAAAGTACAGCCTCTTTTTCATGATGAGTTTTCTATGCCTTACACTATTACACAAGAAAAATGGCAAACTTTACCCTGGAGTAGGTTCCTAGCTTGAGAAGACGCATAGCAAACAACAGAGTTCAAATACAAATATACTGTAACAGCATTTTCAAATTACAAGAAACAGAATTATGAGAAGGATGACATGTGAGTTAGTTAGCTTTCCAATACTGTGACAAACTCCTTGAGAGAATCAACTTATACAGGCAAATTTTATTTTGGCTCATGGTTTCAGAAGTTTCAAGCCCAGTCTTCCTGCTTTGGGACTGTGGTAGCATGGTACATCACAGAGTGCTTGGCAGAGAAAGTCTGTTCCCCTCGTGGCAGCCAGGAGGCAGGGGGAGGAGAAGAAGGGGTAGAGATTAATATCTGGAGAGGCCAAGCTTCCAACACCTCTTCAAAGGTATATTCCCCATGACCTTACTTCTGCTTACTAGGACTCACCTACTAAAGATGCCACCATCTCCCCAAAGTGTCAAACTGATGACAAAGCCATTGCCACACGGGCCTTAAGGTACTGCTATATCCAAACCACAGCAATGAATTTTATTTATTTTTTAAATTTTTTAATTTTTTTTTATGTGCATGCATGCATTGCCTGCATGTAGGTAAGTGCACCTGTGTCGTGCAATGCCCGAGGAAGTCAGAAGAGGCTGTCGGATCCCCAGTCTCTCTCCAGCCCCGAATTTTACTTTTTTTTAAACTTAAGAATAAAACAATAATAAATCATGCTCCAAGAATACTCAGACATTACATCTAGAAAAACATCTAGATAAAATTAAGCAGTATGCCCCTGGTGAGCGGGGAGGCCATGCTGGCTGAACTGCTCTTGGGCACTGGAAACCCACTGGCAATGGAAGGTATGCTTGAGTTCTGCTGAGTCATCACATAAGGGGTCTCTGCAGCCAAGTCTAGTGTGTCCTCTCTCATTGGTCCCCTGTTATCCCTGGAACCCAGCCAACTTCAGAAAAGCACATCTTAATATGTCAGCTACAGACTCACCCTCCCCCCATTCAACCAAAATCTTTTCATTACAGTGATGATATAGTATCTGTGACTTAGCACATCATTGGGGGAGATAATGCATGTGAAGAAAATATTACCAAAGCAGTAAAATTATTTTTGCTATTCTTTGTGGTACAGTAAGGCTCATACATTTTAAACGACCTATATAAGTTCTTTTTCTCCATTTGAGGCAAACCTCAGTAGTGATTCAAAATCAAATTGTTAACCAAGTGTCAGGAACCATGAAATAAGAGTAAGTAGGAGTCCCTCTGAATAGCAAACACCAGGCTACTCAGGAGCACATGAACCTGTAAAAGCATAGGGAGGCAGTACTGTCTATTCAAGCTTCTTGTCAAAAAAGCCACCTACTCCCTTTAACAACCACAATCAAGGGGAAAAATGGGAAGAACACAGTACTTTTACTCTATATAAAGACTCCTTTATCCATTCATGCAAATCTATATTAGGCCCACAACATGTGCCAGTCACAGTCCTAGGAACTGGGGATATGATGCTAAACCAGATTTGACTTTGAGCTAATGGATTTACAGTTCATGGGAAAGACAGATTTAAAAAGTAAACATCTACACACGATTACAAATATTAAATGTCAAGAAGACAAGGAACACGAGGGGCAAGAAACGGGAGGGACCTGACTGAACTGGATCTACTCAAAGCAGCATTTAAGCTAAGGCAGAACAAGGGAGTGGAGTCTGTGCAGTGTGTTAGGGGAGCAGGGGATGGAACGGGGTGGCCTCATAAGTAGAAAGTGACAAATTTGGAGAATTGGGGCTACTTACTGATATTTTTTTATAAGAGCAGCGGAAGGCAATGAGAGATTTATTTGTTTTTTGCCTTTTTGAGACAGGGTCTCCGTGTAACCCCCAGAAGGCCTAGAACTCACCATGAAGACCAGGCTGGCCTCGATCTCACAGAAGTCCACCTGCCTCTGCCTCCTGGGTGCTGGAATTAAAGGTGTGTGCCACCATGCCAGGCTACAACGCAAGACTTTAAATGGGGCAGGGATGGGATAAGGTTTACACTCAGAAAGATATGAACAGAAGACAAGACATTAGAAAGTTGTGGCAGTGGAAGCAGGAGAGGACGATTTGGGGCATATTCTGGAAATGAATAGGCAAGACTGCTCCACATGGGAAGTGTAGTGAGGGAGTGAGCATCAAAAAAGACACTGGGTTCCCCTGGAGGAACTGACTGAACGGAGAAGCCACACAGCGAGGACAGCAATGGCAGGCGCAACCACATAGCTGACAAGCACAGGATCAAAAGATTGGTTTTGAGCAGGAAGTTAAAAAGTTAAAGATGGCTTTGCGACCTCCAGATGAAATGCCAAGTGGTAAGATTAAGAGAGACAGAAATGTGATTCAAGTGCTGTTTTGCTCTACAGATCCTGGAGGAGCCTAAAACCGCCTTGCCCTCCTTGAGGGGGAAGGAGACTGCCATTCTCCCCATTCCCAAGCTCAGTAGCAGCAAAATGGGAAGGGATTAAGAACTGGGAGCAATGATCACTCTCAACTAGAGAAAATTACATTCCTAGGAAGCAGAGAAGTCTGCTAAAAAACAATTACAGATACTGTACATTTCATATATCTTTAAAATGATGCAATTATATAAACAAGTCCAGAAGACAATACTTCACAGCACTCCTCCTCATCCTCTGGCTCTTACATTTCTTCCGCCACCTCTTCTACAATGTTCCTGGAACTTTGGAGGTGGGTATAGATGTCCCATTTGGGGCTGAGCACTCACAGTCACTTGTTCCAGAACTTTGACCAGTTATGAGTCTCTGCATTAACTGCTGCCCACTTCAAACAGAAGCCTCCCGACTAAGGTTGAGAGCAGCACTAATCTATGGGTATAATTTTAAGGTTTTATTTGTTCATATTGTGTCTACTGTTTTACAGCGGCCTTCTAAAGCAAACTTGCTGTCCCCCTTACCCCCTGTTTCTTTGAGACAGAGTTTCCCGTAGCCCCAGCTGGCCTGGAACTCTTTATATGAACCAGACTAGCCTCAATTTCATAGAGGTCCACCTGCCTCTGCCTCCTAAGCACTGGGATTAAAGGCCCGAGCCCCCACACCTGGCTACTGTATTTGTTTTAATGGTTAGAATAGATGGCTACTGTGTCTTTGATGAAAACTTAAAGCACCAGTATCCTATTCACCCTATGAGAATGTTGGGTTGATTTTGGGTTTCTGTGTTTTGTTTATCTGCAGGGAGAGTATGCTCATCCCACAGTGTGTATGAGAGGTCAGAGGGCAATCTTTGTTGTTGGTCCTCAACTTCCACCTTGCTCACGGCATGACCTCTTGCTGCTGTGTATACACCAGGCTTGCCGACCCACAAGTTTCTGGCGACTCTCTAATCTGCACCTCCCATCTTGCCACAGAAGCACCAGAATTTCAAACTTATACCACTATACCTGTTTTCACACAGGTCTGGGGATCCAAACTCAAGTCCCCATGCTAACATGGTAAGCACTTTACCCACCTAGCCATCTCCAGCCACGTTTTTGTTTTTATTAAACCAAACTGCTATGATTCAAAACCTTTTACTCACCAAAAACGTCCCCCAAATTAATAAGCAAGAACTGCAGAAGCAGGCTCTTCATGCTTGACTTCTGGCAGGATGACATTTAACACCAGTGAGTCTGCCAAATAAAAAGATGACGTCATGCACATCTGCTGATTCACTGGGAAAGGGGGAAAGAGGAGGAGGAGACGGCGGAGCCAAGAAAGATGTGGGAATTGTGATCACGTTTTGCTGGAAAGGAGGATGGAGCTAGACGACAGCATACAAACTGTCACTGGGAGCCAGTGAAGGAAAAAAAGATCAACTTTGTGACCCAAGATCTGAGGAGACAATATTCGTCAGGCAAGAAAGTGAAAGGCAGAGGCTTAGCTGGTGAGACTGAGGCCAAGTGGCCCCTTGTCTTTTTCTGAGAGCATCATTCCTACATCGAACTCACTTGAAAAAACACACTTTCTCAACCGTACACTTCTGAAGGTAAAGGAAAAGGAACAACCTGAAAGGAGGAGGATAGTGGGGAACAGATGTTACCTGAGGGAGGTGGAAAAAGTGGAAGTAATCGTCAGGGAGAAGAGGAGGGAGGGCCACGCAAGGGACCATGGTGTGGGGGAGCAAGGGAAGCAGGAAAGGAAGATAGTGGGGGTCGGGAGGTATTGAGGGGAGGGTGGGGATTATGAGAGCACTGTGACTATGGAGGGAGGGAGGAGGGAACCTGGATGGGAGAAAAAAAATGAAGAGTGAATCTCAGGGGGCTAGGAAACCTAGAGGGAAAAGTGATGCCCTAGAAACCCTATGGGAAATGCACATAGAGTGTCTGAACATGAATGCATATGTATACCTGGGAGCTGCTTGGCAGGGAGTGCAGTGTTAGATAGAAGAGACCTCCCTTCGAGTGACAAGCATGCCATACAACACTCATCAAAGAAGCTTTTACAACAGATGGAGGCTACTGCAGAGCTGCACATCGGCTCAGGCACAAAGAACATAGGTCTGGGAGATGCCCAGGACTAGGTGACACACCTGCAGTCAAATCTCTACAACCAAGACTCATGAACATAATGGAATAAGGGGTAGAGAGAGGGCTAATGCACCCCTCAACTCTCACCAGTGAGGCTTCCATGTACATCAGAGTGTGCTGCACACAGAAGGCCACAACTGGCCAAGTTTTGGAAAATAAGAGACTATAGAGTATAGGTTGGGACTCCTATATAGAACCTCACCCACCCATGGCTCAGGGACCATTGTGGAAGAGGAGGTGGAAAGATTATAAGAGCCAGGACTGGTTCATAAACACAGGGAGGTGGAGGCCTCCAGACCACTAGAGGTTTGCTCATGTGAGCCTGTGACAGCTGTGGCGTCGAGCTCAGGACCCATGTCAGCTCAATTAAACAAGGGCCCAAAGGGGAGGTGAGAAATAGGTGGTGGGCCAGCACTAGATTGACAACTATTTGAGACTGATTACTGCTGGGTGAGGGAGAGTATGACTTACATACGACAACTGGATGAGTTGACTAGACTCCAGTAGACACATTTACACTGAAGGACATTTGGGTACAAACACCTAAATAAATAGGACTCAACATGTATGGCAGAGTGCATAGGGTTCCGCGGGGGGGATAAGGGGAGGCATGGAAGGGGGAGGGGATCTGGATTAAAGTGGGAAATGTATGAAATTTAAAAAGCTCAATAAAAACAAACCTTAAAGCCACTTTGTCTAAAGCAAGCGCCTAAAGTTAATACAACTTAAAACACTTTTTAAGTCACAAAATACAATTTTTCAATAGCCAATACTAATACATGGGAACACAAGTTCTAGAGTAAAGTCTTTCTCTGCTGTATGTGTTTGTCTTACTTATAAAAGTCTCCCATGAACATGAAGACATGGAGAGTCTGAACAACACACTGACAGCGTTCATTTAAACGAATTAAATACTTAATCCCAAATCATGCATATTTTCTTTTTTCTTTTTCTTTTTTGGAATTGAAAGGCATGTATTTAACTGCAGAGTGTTTATTGAATAGAATTTCATAGAACAAGATGTTTTTAATATTTGTGTTTAAATTGACATGTGAATCTAATTTGTTTGACTTCTTTCTCCAATTGTTTTGGTCTTTCAGAAGCCAGGGTTCAATGATTAGTAAGAAACATTCATACCTACCAATCAGGGACTCTTTTTTTTTGTCTGTTTAGATCAATAAATATTTATTAGGTGCATGCCCTGCTGTGTAGTATGAGGCCAGGTTCTGTGCTAAGGGCAGAGACACAAGGTGATTCTAGTTTAGTCCCTGTGTTTATGAGACCACACTGTATTTAGAAATAGAAAATCTTTTTTCAATGATGTTTTATATTCATTATATTTAAATTGTTACTTCCACATTACTACATTTACTGTGTGTTATATTTTTAATCAACATGTAAAGGTTATACATATTTGTGGGATATCATGTGATGCTGTTTTACTCTGTATTTATGTGGGTGTGTGCATGAACCCAAATCATGCATATTTTCATGGAACTAAATCCCCAAGTAAAAATTTTAAATGCTTGCAGAACACTGTCATCAGAACTTTTATTTAGATACATTCTCTTCTGAGCACCTACTGTGTATAAGAAACATGCCGCACCCAGTGGGTACAGTCAGCTACTGAGCCAAAAGTAAGATATCTGAGTAGACAAATGTGACTATGGGAACACGGAATAATGACATTGTTATACAGATGAGAGCAGTGGTACTTACTAACTTTAATAAGTGCTATAAAGATCCTTCCCACTAAGCATTTCCTTTTTGTAGTCTTTAACTGTAATAACACACACATAAAGTTTGTCACCTTATCTGGTTTTAGGTGTGTAAATTAGTGGTATTAGGCACATTCACATTCTTCTGCAGTCATTACCATCATCCAGCATCTTTCCAAAGTGAAGCTCTATACCTGTTAGGCACTAGCAACCTATTGTCCCATCCCCACGATCTCTGGCAACCATAGTTCCTATTTGGGCATCATGATTGTTTTTGTAAGTGTAGCAAAAATTGATGAACTCTATTTGAATCTAAGGTTATCTTTTTCAATGAAGACAATACAATAAAAAAAAGCAACACTTTATAGCAAAGTATTAGGTCTAGATTTTAATATATGAAATTATGACTATCAGGAGCTGGGGTTGTAGCTCATTAGGAGACTGCTTGGCTAGAATGCACAAGGCTCTGGGTTTGATCTTCAGCACCACAAAAAGAATGTATGAAATACATTTTAAAGCAAAAGGGCTTTACTGTCAAACTAATTTATGTATTTATTTAATTTAAAGTACTGGGGATTGAACCCAGGACCTCATGCAAGGCAAGAAAGTACTCTATCAGTAATATATACATCAAACCTCTTTTTACCTTTTATTTTGAGATAGGGTCTTATTTTCTAGGCTAACTAGACCTCAGTGGATGGACTTGTACAAAGGAACATCTGGGCACACTGACTTGACACATTGGGCCTTAATACTGATGACAGAGTATATGGGTGGGGGTGGGGGGATGGATTGTGGGAGCGTGCTGGTGGGGATGGGGGTATAAAGAGAGTCTGAGATATTCTGTATAAAATACACAAAAATTCAATTTTAAAAAAAACAAAAAACAAAAAAAAACCAACAAAAAAAAAAACCAGGGTCTCCAGCCAGCCAGATGGCTCGCAGCAGGTAAAGGTACTTGCCACTGAGCCGGATGAGCTGAGTTTGATCCCTGGGCTCCACAAGGTGGGAGGAGAGAACCAACTATCAAAAGTTTTCCTCTCACATCCATGCATGCACCACGGCATGCACACACATACAAACACAATTGCGGATTCTTTCATATAACACATGTTTGTATGGAAATATCCTTATGTAAATCAGTACCATGTACAATTAATACATACAGAGAAATTTTTAAAGAAAACAAAAAGGGGGCTGTTGAGATGGCTCAGAGAGTAAAAGAACTTGCCACCAAGCCTGATGACCTGAGTTCAATCCCTGAGAACCACATGGTAGAAGGCAAGAACTGACTCCTGAAAACTGTCTTCTGACCTCCACATGGTGGCACTCATATACACGTACATGTGTACACACACACACACACACACACACACACACACACACACATAAATAAATAAATTAAATGTAATCATTTAAAAAGAAAAGAAAAAAATGCAAAAAAAGTTTTCAATGAATCTCACATTTTAGATGTGGCAGTCTTAAAACCTTTTTATTCTGTGCTCAACGCCTCCCCCTGGCAAAAAATAAAGAAAAGTTTTAGGAGAACCACTGATAAATGACTATAGTTCCACTAAAGGGAGCTGGTCAAAGTAAAAAGACAAGGTATTTATTGAGAACATATTGAAATACAGTGAGTTTAAGTGATATGTAGATGATCAAGTGGACATATCCAAAAGGCACAAAGACATGCAAGCCTGGAGTTGAGTTTAGAGGCAGAATCTACACTCTGGGAACTATTCATAAATGGGCGGGGGTGCACGTCATAAAAGAAGGAGAACCAGAAAAAGGAAAACAGTTGAGGGCTACTGGGGGCGGAGGGGGGTACAATTAGAAAATACAGAAAAAAGCAGATCTAAGGGAGACAGTCAGAGAAGTGGAATGGATACCACAAAATGAGGCCACGGTATCAAATACTACCCAAAACTAAGGAATTGAGAAAGGCTGGCCAGTTACTGAATTTGGCTGCCCAGTCACCTCTGTCTCTGAGAGCACTTTTCAATAATAGCCATTGTCAGAAGCCTGAGTCAAAACTGAGTGAACGGGGCAGCAGTGGAAACGAAGGGTATGAGGAAACCATAGAAGAACTGGCGACTGTGGGAATCAGAGGAAGATGGTGATGAAGGAGCTTGGTTTGCACTGGGCCTCAAAACAGAGGTGGCTTGGCCCCTAATGGACACTGGCAATGACATATAGAGACATTTTGGCCACCCCAACTCCAAGATGCTATTAGCATCTAGTGGATAGAGGCCAGAGTTGCTGCTCAACCTCCTGCCATGCAGAACAGTCCTTGCAACAAAGACTTATCCAGCCTACCATGTCAACGATGAGAAGCCCTGTTTTAAAGGATCAGAGAGATCTGGCCATTTTCATGTGGTGAGAAATTATCAAGTGTAAGTGATTTAAAAAAAAAAAAGTCTTTCCCAGCCAGGCTTGGTGGCACACACCTTTAATCCCAGCACTTGGGAGGCAGAGGCAGGTGGATCTCTGAGTTCAAGGCCAGCCTGGTCTACATAGTGAGTTCCAGGACAGCTGGGGCTACAGAGAAACCCTGTTTTAAAAAGACCAAAAAAAAAGTATCTCCCAAAGTGGGAAGGCAGATGATTGAGAACAGAAGCAGGGTTAGCACTAGAGAAAAGTTTAAGTTGTTTAAAGCAAGAATCAATGCAGTAAGAATGCTGAAAAATAAGGATTTTTTAAAAAGAAAATGAAAATATTTCTACTTGATAACCCTGATCTATTAGCAAAGGAAGCCAGAATACAGCCAAGGGTTGGAGGTAAGAGCCTTGACAGAGGAAACCTGGAGAACGGCCCCCATGGAGGCGGAGTCAATGAAAGGGCTCAGCAGGGAGGAAAAACCAGCTCAGTGCTCTGAATGTCTTTGGCAAAAAAAGGTTATTTATTCCTGGAGTAGAAAATCAGAGAATGACATGGGGGTTTTCTCAAGGTCAGGAAGGGCCAGATGGCTCAGCAAAGGGCAAGTGAGCTGACATACCAGACAATTATACAAAATTAGTTAACATGTAGTCCAAGCTAAGGCCGTGGAACAAAGACCAGAAGAAATCAGGTTGGAGCCATGGTTGGGGCAATGTCAGGCTGAGCAAAAGGGAAACGAAGGGGACAAAGGGTGAAAGCTACAGTTAAACGTGATCATTCTTGGGTGTCAAATTTCATATAGCTTCAAATCATCATTTAAGACCAAGCCATGCCTTTAATTGTCTATAGGCACATTCGTACATCCAAGGGAGAACTCCAGCATTCTGGATGACACATATTTAATGCTTTGTACCAGCATCAATCTTGGAAGGCTAATTACTTACCAATGTCTCTGGATTTTTTGTTTGTTTTGTTTTATGGTTTTGGTTTTTGTTTGGCTTGGTTTGTGGTTTTTTGAGACAAGGTTTCCCTTTTACCTCAGCTGGTCTGGCACTCACTATGTAAACCAGGCTGGCCACAATCTCATAGAGATCCACCCATCTCTGCCCCCTGAGTGATGAGATTAAAGGCATGTACCATCATGCCCAGCTTCAATGTCTGTTTAGGTAAACCAGTCATACTGTGCCCAGATCCCCACGTATGGGTCAGAGCATACATTGGTGGCATGGCCATCTTTAGTTAGTAAAGACAGAACCTGGGTAATCAAAAATCACTGTCACCAGGACCAGCAGACACACACATAATTCAAACCCTCTTGAAAGGGCTACAAGTGTAAAACTGTATCATGAGAGAATGATGCCTAACATTCATCCCTGCAAGACAGAAATGCCCCACAGCCACACTATTCCTTGACCACTCTACTGTAGTGATTGAGTGAAATTCAAGTTTACTACTAAGGCAAAATCAGCTTTTTTTACTTGCCATCTAAGCTCTATTGGCTGGACAATCTAAGGACACAAGCAGCATTAAGTAATATTCCCTGTTTATAACTGTTTCAAGAGCAACATATAAAACCATAAATCTATCTCATCGCCATTTTAGCTGTCATCCTAGCAGCTCTCTTAGCATGACGTTTGCTGCAGTATGCACTATTGTTAGAAAGGAAAAAGAGGAGGGTGGGCTCAGTTGGCAAACTGCTTGCAGCACAAGTATGAGGACCTGAGTTCAATCCCTAGCACATATGTAAAAAGCCATGTGTGGGGGCATGTGGTTGTAATCTCAGCACTGAGAACGAAGAAACAGGTAGATCCCTAGGGCTTGGTGGCCAGCCAGCTGAACTTAACTGGAAAGCCCCAGGTCTCAAAGAGAACCTATCAAAAAACCAGGGTGGACAGCTCCTGAGAAAGGACACTCAAGGTTGATTCCTCACCACCACACACATGCACACTCACAGCCCCCCCCCACACACAATCAAAAGAGGGGCTGGAAAGATGGCTCAGTAGGTAAAAGCACTTGCTATATAAGCCTGCAATCTGAGTTCAATCCCAAGAACCCATGGTGGACTGAAAGAAATGACTCCCAAAAGTTGTCCTTTGACTTCCACAGGTGTGTGCATACAATATTAGTAGAATCAAAAGGAAAAATAGACGCTATGAATTATTTTTATTTTATATGCATTAGTGTGTAAGTACACCAGTGTCGTGCAATGCCCACAGAGGTCAAAAGAGGCCATGGATCCCTTGGAACTGGAGTTCGGCATGGCTGTTATCCACCATGTGGGTGTTAGGGATTGAACCCGGGTCCTCATTTTAGTTATATCATACCACTATTATGATGTTATCTTTGGGGGTGGTAAGTGAAGGATATGCAAGGCCTTACAGTATGCTTTGAGGTAATTTCCTACAAATCTATAATTATTTCAAAATGACATTTTTAGGCACACAGATTGGTAACACATTGGCAGATGAAACCATAGTATGAACTAAATTTTGCTCTGGAGGGCTGAAGTCCAATGAAGGCTGGCAATTCATGCTGTGAAATCTTTACAAATGATAACCCAGATTGGAATTTCCCTCAACTCCATCTTAAGATGTAAGTGTAACTGTTGTCACCACTGTCACTACTTCATTTTATAAAGTATTATTATGGCATGCACAATAGAAATTAAATAAATGATATGACTTCAGGCACATATAGTAATAAACTTCAAGAACTATTATGAAAATACTTCTATTTTCCTATTAATATAAAACTGAGTGAACTTTTTTTACTCTTTAAGACTGCATGATTTGTATCATTAAAAAGCTGAATAAAGTAAATTACTCTGCCTTTTCAAGAATAGGAGGAAGACTGCCACGTGAGAGCTGTGGCTATGTCAATGCATAAAATGTGCCTGCAAGATTGTTCACTCCTTCCAGAACGGTGCCTACTGTGACTAACAAGACTAATGATAATTGTTAGTACTTTAAAAAAGAACTGCCATGTGCCAGGTATTGTGCTGAGTTTATTTCCTAAGTAGATCAGCTTAATATGCACAGTAACCCACCAAGAAAGTATTGTTATTAAAGACTCACACAAGAGGGAGATAAGCTAGCTTGCCTGTGGCCAGGTCTTTTTCCATGACAAGGCCCACTACTCCCATAGGATGAGGATCCCTTAGAATGCTCAGAAAATTCAGGACAAATCAAGGGCACCAGCTTCTGATGAGGTTTTTAATTTGACACTAAACATTTTAACGACTAACTAAAGTAATACGATCCACAGTAATTCCAGTAATTATAGATGAATTAACACTGAAAACATAAGTGCCAGAAATAAAAGAGCCCTATGCTCCGCATACTGGGAAGCCTCAACAAATTCAGAGGAAGTAGCCCTGATAAAAGGTGGCTCAGGAAAACCCATAAACATGACTGCAACTTTCAAGAGAAGGTCAGTCCATCCAAACTGGAAATCCAACATGGGAGGTCACAAGTTACCTGACTTCTAATTTCGATTTTACTGTGCATTTCATTTCTAAAGCCAATGCTTCAGAATGTTTTGTTATTGTTCTTTTAATTTTTTTTTAATTTACCTCTTTTTTTGAGAATTTCAAATATGAGTACTGCAGTTACACCATTTCCGCCCCTCCCTCCCTCCTCCCATTCCTCTTATCCCCCAGCCCAAGTACTTGTCAATTTCTTGACCTTTTCTTTAATTATTATTGTCACACATATACACAGAGAGAGAGAAAGAGAGAAAGAGCCCTACATTAAAAAAGAAAAAAGGACAAGAGAGAGAGAGAGAGAGAGAGAGAGAGAGAGAGAGAGAGAACAGCACATGCATTGTGATTTCAAGGCAATGGAGAAAAAATACAAGATATAATGTTTAAACCCTGAGAGTAAGGAGCTAGGCAGTTCAGTTTCCTCCTCCATGAAGAAATGGTAATAGTAGCTAATTATTATTTATGACCTATAATGAAAGTACTACTAACCATGATTTAGCCATGACAACTACCTTATAGTACCATTATCACATTTTACAGAGGAAATTGAGGCTCAACAATTTCAGTAACTTGTCCAATATGTAGTGGGTAAGGCCAAAGTTAAAATTCCAAATTCAAGCACCTTGAATCAAAGCTTCTCCTGTTCTTAGTCGGTACTTATGTCTCTTGGATTAGTTATCTCCAAACTTTTTTCTTTGACGTCGAGGTACTTACTCATTTGGAAGCACAATAAATTACTGATATACTAAGTTTAAAGTTATATAGTTCTACATAGTATTGAGATATCTTAGACCAGATTCTAGAATAAGTCAATAGTAAAATATATTAACTGTGTAAGAAAAATCATAGGGCAGGGCTAAAGAGATGACTCAGTGGTTAAGAGCACCGGCTGCTCCTGCAGAGGACCCAAGTTCAATTCCCGGCACCCACATGGTGGCTAACTCAATTCCCGGCACCCACATGGTCTGTAACTCCAGTTCCAAGGGATCTGATACCCTCTTCTGAGCTCCATGGGTATTGCACAACACAGGTGCCCCCACCTACATGAAGGCAATATACTCGTACACATGAAATAAAAATAATAAAATTTTTTAAATCATGGGAATTCTTCAAATACTAGAAAGCTATACTGTTGTTTTTTCAGTAATGTCAGCAAAGATACTTCTTTACCTTGTTTAAGTTTTTAGCAAAAAGCACCTTAGGTCAGTTCCTAAGGCACAGGGGTCATTTAAGAACCCTAAGGGCTAAGATGGGTGCCAAAGACATGGAAATTTAAATACCAATTGATCACAGTTTTTACATTTAAAGATCTGCTGGGTACAGTGGCTCACACCTGCAGTCCCAGCACTAGGGAGGCTGTTACAGAAAGATAGCCATGGGTCTAGGGCCAGCCCAAGCTACATTGTGAGACTTTGTCAGAAATAAACAAATAAATAAATTGCTTATTAGATTTGGAGAGATTAAGAAAAGATGCCAGAGGCAGTGAGGAAGTTGGGAAAGAGCTGTTTATGTGCTATTGTGAGTAGAAGTGTCCATGGATGTTCACCACAGTACTAACTATAAAACAAACAGTGGAAACTACTGAAATATTCCTTGGCAGGAACTTGGAGATTATAGTAGTCTGTTAAATATGCCTGTCTAAGGGCTGGAGAGATAACTCAGCCAGTAAAGTGCTTGCCATGCAAGCGTGAGAACTTGAATTGAATCCCTAACCCCAAGTTAGGAAGCAGGGTGCACTCTACAATGGAACCTCTATACCTAAAGCTCATGGAACTTAGTGGAACAGGGAGTAGAGAGAACACTAATACATCTCTCAGCTCTTACCAATGAAGCTTCCTCATGCAGCAGAGGGCAATGAACACAGAAGGCCACAACTGGCCAAAGTGTAGAGAATAAGAGACTGCAAAGAGAGTGTCCCTCATCTACCCAGAGCTCAGGGACCATTGAGGAACAGGGGGTGGAAAGATTGTAAGAGCCAGGACTGGTACATGATCATATGGAAACAGAGTCTTCCAGGCCTCTAGGAGTTTGCTCATATAAACTTACAGCAATGGTGTCAGCATGCACAAGACCCATGCAAACTCAATCAGACCAAGACCCAGTATTGAACTGGGAAAATGGGCAATAGGCACAAACCTTAGCAGCTGATTGTTACTGGGTGAGGAGAATTGATCTTCTTTAAGGGAGAGACTCTAGATAAGCTGACTAGACTCCAATGGATAAACTTGCCCTGAGGGACATCTGGGTACACAAACTTGTCTTGACAGGCCTTAACGTATATGACAGAAGGCATGAAATCCAGTGGGGGAGGTTTATGGGGGGGGTGTGGATAGGTGAGGGGGTATAAGATAATTAATATACTTTGTATGAAATGCACAAAAATTCAATAAAAAATATACATTGAAGAAAAAAAAGCTGAGTGTGGTGCCATGCATTTGTAATCCCAGCACTGGAGAGGCAGAGACAGGCAGATAGCTGGGGTTCATGGCCAGCCAAGAGACCCTTTTGCAATAAATTAAAGCAAAGTGGTTGTTGTCCAAAGAATGAAACCTAAAGTTGACCTCTGGCCTCTACATGAACATACACAAATGCTGATCTATATTCGTATTTGAGAAAAAAACAAACTGTAAAATAGCACAAAAGTGCAATCCTACTTCTTTTTAGTATGATCTAGGTAGATAGTCTAAAGTGTTAATTTTTATTATCTCTATAGAGTAGGTTTGGGACAGTCATACTCGTTTTTAAACAGTTATACCTTGGCTAAGTTCTACTACCCACACAAAGCTGCACACAGACTTCGATCTTTAAAGAAGGTGGTCATAGGCTGATCTTGGTGACTCAAGTTTGCTCTGGTACAATGAGACATATTTCTAAACCTTTAAAGCCTTCCCTAGGTAATCTATGCATCCTTTTTTCCTATCTTGTATTTTCCAAAGAACCTGTTACATGTGTTCAGCCCCGGTGAGTTTAGTCCTTGCCCAGTTTCCAACTGCTTCCCATCCGTACTCCAAAAGGACTAACTTTAGTAAACATCCTACCACAGAGGAGATGCTAACACAAATTATTCTATTGCTATTAATAAAACAAAAGTGTCTCTACTAACAGAGCCAGAGCTTTAAGGATAAGAAACAGAATCACAGTTCTTGGCAACTTTTCACTGAAACCTTGTAATGCAGCAGAACCAGCACTAGAGAGAGAACTGTCTATTTTCTTATCAAGAGACACCGTAAATGCCAAATTCGTCATGAAAGAGGCTAACAGTCTTCTGTCATCTATTCATGTCATTAGTCCTACTGTATGCCCAGTTCTTCCTGGCTAGGTATGGCAGAAACCAAGACAAATGGAAGGAAATTCACAAATCTAAAAACTCTAAAGCACACACTAGACTCAGTGGAACACAAACAAGAGAATAATCAACTGGGAAAATCAGAAGATTGATCAGCATCCCCATTCTAAAGGTCAGCTGCTACAAAACATTCTTCTATAAAGAACTTCTCTTCCAAATGCTTATTTATGCTTCCAAAGGGCAAGGAGATCCTTCCAGAACAGAAGGCTATTCGCACGTTGTTCCCAGTATTTTTCATTTTCACCTTCTCACCCTACACATTCCCTAGTCTTCTCTGCCCTTCTCTGGAACCAAGAAGCTGATCAGTGTAGACAGTATCATCCCTTGCTGTCTAACTTCGGCTGACCTGGGCTCACCAAAGGGACCAAGAGGAATGTAAGGAGTAGAAAAGTCAGGTACTTGCCTCTATCCCCTGCTCCCCTCCAATCCTGTACTCTGCCCTGGCCCTGGCTGCAGCTGTGCTTGAACTACCATCCTAGAGTCCTCACTGGGCCCCAGGAACACAGCCTCCTCCCTAGCTCCTTCTGGTCAAGGAGAAGGAAATGGTTCCCCCTTTGTTGACAGCTCCAGGGTGCTCAATCATCACAAAGCAGGCAGTTCCCCGAGTCTCTTCAAGTCATTGATTACTCTTCCTCCAACAATCCTGTAGAAGTGCCAGCCCAGACCTGATAGATTACTAACGGAAACAGTTTTCTAGAACTACAAAATCTGATCTCTAGAAAATATCTGAACAATAATAATTCAATCTGATTTCAGTCCTGACATCTGGCAATTCCATCACTGCCTCACATTTACTGAGTAAATACACTTTACACAGTGCAAGTTTCAATAAAATCTACAGGTCTCCTGAAATCAGTCTGAGATCCTCAAAAAGAGGTCTTTGGAACAGTTCTAGATATTCAGGGCTTTTTCTTTAAGGTAATGGCACATCACTGAGGATCCTCAGGGAAGAAAATAGCCAGCTCCCTGCTGCCTTCAGATGGGCTTTCATCCAAGGCTACATACAAAGCTTTTCTCCCCATCAGAGGAGCTGAAACCCTACCACCTGCCATAATCTCCGTTCTGTACAGCTGCAGATGCTATGTTTAAGTATACATGTACACACAACTGATTCTACACCATTTTCAAATCTGAAATGGTTATAATTAATGGAAACAACAAAAAACTATGTCCTGTGATTCTGAATGGTGCCATTCTGATTCTGGAAAAGTCACTCATGATTCACTCATGTAGGGATTACAGGAAGAACACAATGTCAGTTTCTCAGAGAAGAGTTAATCACACACACACATTGTTGTGATTATTGTTGTTGTTTTGAGAATAGATCTCATTATGAATCTCAAAATGGCCTTGAACTCTCTTTGTAGTACAAGCTGCCCTCAAAAATCACCATCCACTGGAGCTGGAGAGATGGTTCAGCGGTTAAGAGCACTGACTGCTCTTGCAGAGGACCTGGGTTCGATTCCCAGCAGCCACATGGCAGCTAAGAACCATTCATAACTCCAGTTCCAGGGGATCCAACACCCTCTTCTGACCTCCACAGGCATTGCATGACACAGGTGCACTTAACATACACACAGGCAAGACACTCATACACATTAATTAAAATAAATAAATAAAAATTTTTAAAAATGACCATCCACCTGTCTCAGCTCCCAAGTGCTAGGATCACAGGCATGTACCACCATATCCAGCCAGACCAGATATTTAGTGACTGGAATTTTTTTCCTAAACACTTTTTGGTCTAGAGTCTCTTTACCTTTCTCTTCACTCTGCATTATGGTGGTTTCTTGGGCGCAAACTTTTGATTTGTTATTTTGACTTCTGTAATTTGCTTCACTGTCGCCTTTCCTCCCTTTCTGCCTTTCTTCCATCCCTATTCTCTCAACTCCCCTTTCCTTTATTCTCCTTCTTCCCTGAGTTCATATTGAATCATGGCACACTCTCCCCACCCACAAACATTAGCAGAGTATCCTAAAATGCACAAATGGACTTCCACTGCTACGCTAAGGGCAGAGCTCCTGTCTTCGGATGCGATGCTCCCACTGGGACCTGGGTTATCCTTGGGGCACCTGATTAGAAGCAAAGGAGGTTGCCCAGGCAACCACTCCAAATTGTCCTAGGATGCCTGGCAAGTGTGTTTTCCACAGTCTGATGTGAAGGTCACACTAGTCAGCCCTGTGACAGTTGGAGGCGAAGTGTCTGTGCAGTCAGCCAAGGGCTCAGAGAGAACATCCATCAAGAAGAACTCAATAACATTTGCATAATCATAAAACTGTCAAATTCCCAAGGCCACAAGGACCCTGGCAAAGGGACTATTTCAATGTATCAAGGATATCAGATTTGAGAATGAATAACAGCAGGTGAGTGTGCTAAAATTATTTTAAAAGAATATTTAAAAAACCAATCAGATGGAATCCAAGACAAATGGGGCTGGAGAGATGGGTCAGCAGTTAAGAGCACCAGCTGCTCTTGCAGAGGACCCCAGTTTGGTTCCCAATCACTATACAGGTAAAAGCACACTCCTACTCTGTTTTCTAGATGATTTAAGAACAACTCTACCTTGAGGCAAGGCAATAAACTGAAGGGTCTGGGTAAAGTCAGTGTACTCTTTTACTTTTTATAATTTCTGTAGCTCAGAAGCATTTAAAAAGTAACTCTCAAATAGGAAGACCCAGTACTGCAGAACATGCACACAGGTACCAAATTAATGTTCCATTTGACTAAATCTCAATCAAAACGCAAACCCAGGAGGGAAAAGAGGAACAAGGCAGAGAAAATCCCTATTCCTACTCCATCAAGTGTGCTCAAGGAAAAATATGCTGAAGCAACAATGTCTCTATAGAAAAAGAAAATACAAACACTAAGTAGCTAATTTACCACATCATTCAAATGCCCAACACAATACAGAAAAATACTCAGTCCAGATTTTTTTAAAGATGTGGTTTAATACAACACAAAGAGCCAGGTGCGGTGGCTGACATCAATAAGCCAAGCACTTGAGAGGCTAAGCCAGGGGGATTGCTGCCAGTTCAAGTCCAGCTTGGGCTACAAAATGAGTTCCAGGCTAGCCTGACCAGACTACACAATTAAAGGCCCTGTCTCAAAACCACCAACACACACACACACACACACACACACACACACACACACTCACGCATGCACGTGTGCAAACATTTTATCAGAAGAGCAACCTGGTAACAAATTTCTGAAGCTTTCAACATAGCAATGCTTTTGGACATTACTGTAAACATAGCATCAGGCAAGCACACAACTGTACATCCAAAGCTGTTCATTCCAGCACTGGTTATTGAGCAGAAACCAGGGCACCATCTAAGTGTCTGGCCAATCACTGCAGCCATTGTAAAGGATGATAAACACATGGTCACTTACACAGGAACTCTGAGAAAGGGAGTTTATAAAAAGTAGGTATGGAACATGACATGACTCCATTTTTGTGACTTTTAGGAATACAAATCCTGAGAAGAACAAAATCTGGTTATTTAACAGAAAATATTATCCATTTCTAGATAACAGAAACTTTCTTAATTTTTATTTCTTGCAGTGGGGTCTATCTTACTTTTTTCTGCCATGAACAAAAATTGTTTCTTATAACAATATTTACATTTTAAATGTTCTAAAGAAATCGTAATTAATTTTAATGCATACTAAGACACTTTATCTTTTTTTAACCAACTTTTGCTTCAGGCCAAACATCATAAAATCTCTCTGCAATAGCTGTGCCTCTTTGAATTAGAATACAGGGGGGTTAAGGACATTGCTGCATTTTAAGTAGATGGATGAACCAGGGATTAAAATGACATCACCAGCATCAATTCCTGGACGTCAGGTGCAGTGGTTGGAAAAGTTGTAGCCTGGGGGTTCTCCCCGACATCACCACAGAAGACTTCCTGGGGTTGGATGAGAGCAGGCTGCAGACCATCACTGGCTACAGCCTCCATAAAACTGACTCTAATAGATGGCTTCTCTCCTTCCTCTTCATTCTCAATGCATAATATAGAAAAGGAGAGAGAAGCTGGCGATGTGGCAAAGAACAGTGCTTTCAAATACAATGCAGGTTACTTGGTAGCGGAGGACATGGACAGAGACAGGCAGTTTAATTATAGCAAAGCTGTTCATTTATACTTGTTTCCCCAAGTAAAATATCTAACACTTGCTACTTTGTGCATCATCAATGATTACAGAGCAGTTTAAATCAGTTATCCTGATCATCACTTACAAATCACAGCTACCTCTTTACAAATTCAATTCACACATCTTTAAGAACTGGCTGGTGAACACTGCTGACTTTTCTCTTCAAGCTGACCATCAGCTGCAATCACTGGAGGGATATTTAAGCCTACTAACTTGGGAAAAATCAGTGAAACATTTATAACACATACAAAGCAAACAAAGCTTTAGAGTCAAATAATTGCTCTCGGAATTTAATTTCCATTTCCAATAAATCATGGGCATAGCCTCATCTACCCCTGCAGGGTGTTTCCATTCAGTCTCACTCAGTAATGACCAATGCCTTATTAAAGGCTGGATTTTACTTCACATTAACTCATTCAAGCACTCGTTCATGCTTCGTCCTCATGAGGTTTCCACCCTACAATACCCTGAGCCCACCCTCACATCAATTTTTCATTTTTTATTAGCATAGATTGATTAGACATGATAATGAATTTCATTATGACATTTTCATACATGCATCTGTTATTTGGATCATATTCACCCCCATTTCCCTTTCCTGTTGCTCCCCGTTTCCAGTGATCCCCTTGTTCTTTCCAAACAATCCCCCTTCTACTCTCATGTCTTTGTTTTTTCCATGACCCAGTGAATTTCATTACAGGAACCTGTGTGAGGAGTTGTTTACAGGAATGTGGATACGCAGTCTCACCAGTGGCGACACCACTTTAGAAAGTCTTTCCCTTTCCCTGCAACCATTGACTGCCTGCAGCTCCTCAAGGAGGAGTGGGTCTGCTGTGTCCCTCCCCCAATTATTTATTGGTGCCTACACATCTTTCTTTGCCTTCTCTATTTGTCTCAAGGTATTTGCTAAGTGGCTATCACTTCAAAATTCATACAACAGAAATTTCCAGAGACTTGTTTTCTGATGGTTACAATTTACATTCTACATGAATAGTCTAACTGTAGTGGCTAAGCCCTAGGATGGAGAGGAAAACAGAGGTTCTTTGCCACAGAGGGTCCTTGAGCAGCAATGGTACGTTGAAGAGTCAATTACCTCTGAGCTATGCTCATCATAAAGCTAGCGTTCTGAGGCAGACCCTGGCTTAATGGACGCAATCCAGTGCTCCCATGAGGGCAATGTGTTTCCGATCCTTTGCCTGCTCAGTCACACCCCAGCCATATCCTTTGACTGCATTTTCCCATGCAACATCTCAGCAATATCCTAAAAATCCAAAACCAACAGGAAAATCCCCCTTTAAGAGATAATCCTAATGTCAGCAAAATAAGCCCCACAAATGCTGCAGGATGGCTATGTACACACCTCGAGGAATGATGCCTCTGCAACATCACAGCACTCTCTCAAAAGAAAAAGACATCTTCTTTTCCTCACTTTGCTCTCAAATTGAACATCAACGTGTACCAGAGAAATATCTGCCCAGTGTATTATTCTAAGTTCTACGTTGTCCTCTCTAAAACTAAATGAACATATATACCTAAGTAATCTATAAAGATTTCCAATTTGAGGTTTGTTCACTTCTTTAAAAAGTGGGGCTATACTTCCAGTCAATTAACACAATTAACAACGGAACCTGGTTTCTTAAGCCTCTGCCAAGCCAGTTTTGTGGCATCCCAGCATGCTGCTCTTGGCACCTCACATGCCCCATTGGCACCGTCATACATTGTTACTATGTTGGGTTACATAGGAACAGAAGCATCTTGGAGAAGGCTCACAGGCCAGGATAGGATCTCAACCTCTGTAAATCTCTCCACGCTCTTTCCTAAGCACTCAAAACTCCAAAACTCAAAACTCACTGGGCATGGCAGCACATGCTTATAACTCCAGCACTCAGAGCCTGAGGCAGGAGGATTACAGCTTGGGGCCAGTCTGAGTTTAAGCTAGGACGGAAGGAAGGAAGGGAAGAAGGGAGGGAGGGAGGGAGTCATTCTTCTCAGAATGTACTATATTTGTGCATCCTGAAATTTTGAGGCTGCTACGGAGGGAGGACTCCCTGAACTAGTCACCTAGAAATAGCTTTGATCAGGTGGCAGTGGGTAATGTGGCTATTTAAACAGATTCATCCTGGTAGGATTTAACTGTCCACACCTCAGTATCCTGAAGACAACATATGACAATGTCACTAACTGCTCCTGATATGTGACCTTCAGTCCTGGAATTAAAATGGGTCTTGGGTTTAAACAGCCCATAATTCATTCCTGTGGCACTCTAAAAGCCAGTAAGGGGGACAATGGGATGGTTCTTTCCACAGCACGCACTGATAAGCAATTACTTGCCAAGGCCCCACCACTCAGACAATGACTTATAATTCAGCTTTCCTCCTCTATATGTTGTCCTAATAAAGAGTAGAAGGGACTACGGCTGACGTCTTACTGATTCTCATCTAAAAGCCACTTAGACCCTATCTGTAGAAACTAGTTGTAGAATTAATACCTGTGGGCTATGTAACAGGATTACAGCCAAGTTTTAATGCTCAACTCTGAACTGTCTCTGTCTTAAGTTCTGTGCTTCCATTTCCTACTCTATAAAATGGGAGCAAAAGTGCATACTCCAAAGTGTTGCTGTGGGCAGTGAATGTGAACATAGAAAATGCAATCAGCACAACTCTTGGCTATAGCAACCACCGAGGAAGTGGTAGCTAGTAATAAGTTTGATATAGATTGTCTATTCTAACCTAAAAATCTAATTCAGATTGGTCTTCTCAATAAAGGTGCAAGGGAAAAATCTTCATGGCTGTAAGAAAAAGGAGTGAATTGGATGGGGTAACAAAACTGCAAGAGAGTAAAGCAAGTCAGTGGCTGGAAGAAGAATTATTTTACAAGAGGGAAAAAAAATCAAGGCCTGATTTTAAATATGGAGGAGGGACAAAGAGAAGAAACTGTAGAAGAAACTGAGAAAGAAGTCAGAGCCCTGGAAACAGAGCTACCAGGTGTTGAGAAGGCAGGTGAGAAATAATGAAGTAAAGCAAAGGCAGGAGCGAGCCCTTTCCATCACCAACCAGAAGACTTTGTAACATTCATAGTATGGAGACACCAGAAACAAGACCACATGTCCCCACTAGCATTGTGTCAGCTTACACTTTTATTGCATCCCCTCCCACCCGGCCTTTTCTTTGTTTTTTGTTTGTTGAGAGGAGGTCTACCAGTAGCCCCAAATGGCCTAACACTCACTGTGTAAACCAGGCTGCCTTCAATCGCACAGAGATCTGCCTGCCTCTGCCAAGTGCTGGGATTGAAGGCATGTACCACAATGCCCAGCTGCATGAGGTTTTTCTCTTTTAAAAAGTAACATTGGGGGGCTGGAGAGATGGCTCAGCGGTTTAGAACACTGGTTGTTCTTGCAGAAGACCCGGGTTTGAATCCCAGCACCCACATGGCAGCTAACGTCCCAGGGGATCTGACAGCCTCTTCTGACCTCCACGGGCATTGCACAACACGGGTGCACTTACCTACATGCAGGCAATACACATAAAATAAAAATAATAAATAAAATTTAAAAAAGAAAAGTAACATTGGGGAGCTGGAGAGGTGGCTCAGCCGTTAAGAACACTTACGGCTCTTGCCAGAACTTCAGTTCAGTTCTCAGCACCCACATGGCAGCTCACAACCACTTGTAACTCCAGTTCCAGGGAATCTAACACCCTCTTCTGGCTTCCTCTGGCTCCTTCATGCACATGGTGCACATACATACATACTCAGGCGCGCGCGCGCACACACACACACACACACACACACACACACACACAAATGTTTTTAAAATTAACATTAGTATATTTGTCTCATTTTGTCCAACAAAGGACTCACCCAACAAGGCAGGTTAGGCAGGTATTGTTAGCCAGAATTCACATATAAGGATAAAGATTCAAGAGGCCGATTTGTATACAAATGGATCAGTTAGGCATTTCCTACTCATAAAATAAAATCCTTAACACTTTTCAAGTCCCTTCTTTAAAAAGTACAATCTGGTTGGTTTTTTTTATAGCAGGAATACTTTATCTTATTTCAGTCAAGAAAAATGGAAATCAAGTTTGTTTGGATTTCAGAAAACCATTTGTACTTGTAAACTTTGCTTTGAAACTATTTCAAACTTGCACATGAATTATTGAAACAGCACAAAGATCACCATGTCTCTTACGCAAAAACCTCCTTGAAGTCTGATCTGACTTCCTGTCTGCAAAAGGATTCAATCCTGGGTTGAGGAGATAAGTCACTAGGGAAGAGTGCTTGCTCTGCAAGCATGAGGACTTGAGTTCAAATCCCCAGCACCCATGTAAAAAGCCAGGCATGGTTGTGTGTGCCTCAAACTCTAGCATGGGGAAATAGAGACAGCCAGATCCTGGGGTACTGCTGCCCAGAGAAACAGCAAGCTTCCAGGTCAGTGAGAGACCCTTGTCTCAAGGCAGTACCGAAAAATGCAATAGAAGATACCTGATGTCCTGATGTGGTCTCTGCATGCATGTACATAGGGCACGTACCTGCATATTCACATGCATGACATGGATGTACTTACATGAATGCAAGCAAAATACTCATACACATAAAATAAAAATTGAAAAAAAATTTTAAATGTGTATTCTCTCAGATGATAGGGCCACCCTCACTTGGGTCCACCCAGGTGTTCAGATAATTCATCCCATGCCTTCCTGGTAGAAGACTCAGACAGCACTGGGTTTTACTCAGGAGGTGCAGGTGCAGGTTCACTCCACCAAGACAATGCATGCCTATGTCACCTGGTTAAGTTTGTGCCACCAGCCTTCACCACCATAAAAATCACTATTTTCCTTTTTGTATCAAACACTTAAGGACTTTGTGTAGAAAAACTACAAGACTATGTCAATATCCTGAGTGTGTGTTTGTTGTGCCACACTGCCAACTTAGTGCCTCACACGCTGGGCAAACAGTCTACCACTGAGCCAAGTCAATTACTTCAAGTATCAAGCTCAGTATTCACTGACTATTCCTGCCTCAGTAAACGATCACTACAGAAGTCTTCCAAATGGTATTCTTTCTATTTCCTAAACTTTTTGTATGACAATTAGTTGACATTCCTAACAAAGGAAGAGCTTTCTGTCTCTACCTCCCAGTCAGTTATCAAAATAGACTCACCCAATCCTATTTAGGTTAGCAAGCTTCTGGGTGATTCTCCTGCTCTGCGTCCTGTCTCTGCCTCCCCTCTCACCCTAGGAGTGCTGGGATTCCAGATGTGCACTACCACAGTCAGCTTTTTACATGGGTTGATATTCCATTTTTGAGGAAAATTTGTAAATGAGTCTCTTGCCTTCCAAGAAGCATATTTAGTGAATATGACTATCAGGTGGCAAGTTCAAGGTCAAAAAAGCTCTGCTTTATTCATTTTCTTCGAGAATTACTGAGAAATCACTCATGAATCTAAGATTTCTTTTTTTTTTTTTTTTCTTCCCACTACTAGCTGACATTCATCTTCACTTAAATAGACATTCTCTTAGAATCAATTTCAGGTAATATTTAAAGTAGCATGCCAACACCCCCTTTTTAAAAAGATAAACGATCTTAGGGGCCAACAAGATGGCTCAGTGGGTAAAAACATTTGCCACACAACCTAATGACCTGAGTTTGATCCCCAGAATACACATAAAGATGGAAGGAGAGAGCAAATCCCCACAAGTTTTCCTCTGACCTCCACACGCAAGTTGTGGCCCCACCTCCCCACATCATACACGCATATAATAGTAATAAATAACTTTTTAAAAGATAGAAAACCAAAAATGAATCACCAACATCAAGCACTTTCCCAAGTTCCATTGGCTGGAGCCCCTCCTTAGGTAATCTCATCCCAAGCAGATGTACTGCTAGCCTCTCAGCCAGTAATGAAACAGCACGGAACACAGCAGACTCAGGATAGATGCTCTATATAGATGCTTAGCATAGCTGCTCAGGAAGTAGCAACTGTTCTCTTCACCTGCCTCAGAACTAAGCATTCCCTTTTCCTCTTGTACCACCCACCTCCATTACTCATCAGCTCATCTTAAGAAATAGAGCTCAAAGTCATCTTTGGATGGTAACCTCCACTAGTCTAGAATCCAGTCTCCTTTTTTCAACACCGCTGTGGCATCACATTCCTGCCTCAAATCCCTCCACTCCCCTTCCCTCCCCTGTCCACTAGATCCCTCTTCTCAATAGTAGGAGCATAGCATACACCAGCAGAGAGGGCCTTCCTCTGCCTGTGGAAGAACACTGGACCCTAAACATACCTACTTCTCTTGGTTCTTCAGAAGCTGGAATCAAACCACACCTGGCTGCACTACAACCCCCCTGAGCTCTGGGACTGCAATTATTTATTTATGTCTTTGCCTTGAAATCTGGGGTGGGTCTCTCTCATCCTGTATCTCCATTTCTAGCTCTGAGCTCAGTAAATGTCTGCTATTCTAACAAACAAAAGGCATTCATGGAAGACATGGTTGTCTACTTCTTAGAGGCGGTAGACATAATAGAGCTGATTTTTATAGAATGTTATTGGTTCATATCTGAAGTAGGCACACCTTTGTTTTAAGTAGTGCAGCATTGAGGTTATTTAATATACTTCAGCAGAACAGGCAAAAGTTTCCTTTATATAGACATTTCCACATCTAATAAGGAGCCCACTGGACAAAGTATTTAATTAGGATGCCCAGTCCCATAAATACCAAGGTTTTGGGATGCTTTATTTGGATTTTTGTTAGTTTTGCTTTCAGGTGGTCAGTTTTATGTGCCAACTTGCGTACAGGTACAGTCTCTAGTTATTCAATTAAGCACTCACCTACAGGTTGCTATGACGGCATTTTGTAATGTGATTTAAGTACCTAACCAGTTGACTTTTTTTGTTTGTTTATTCTTTGATGTGTGTGAGTGCTGTGCCTACATGTATGTAAGTGCACCTCTGTTATGCAGTACCCATGGAGGTCAGAAGAGAGTGCTGGATCCCCCAGAACTAGAACTATAGATGGTTGTTAGTAGGTATGTGAGTGTTGGAATTCGAACCCCGGTCCTCTGTAAAAGCAGCCAGTGCTCTTAACTGCTGAGCCATCTCTCCAGCCCTAACCAGTTGACTTTAAGATCTTCATTCAGAATCTGGGTGGGCCAAATGGATCAGCTGAAAGATCTCAAAAGCAGAGCTGGAATGCTAGGTCTCTGAAGAAGAAACTCCACCTATGGAACAGCAATGCTACCCTCTGTTCTTCCTAACAGAAATCCAATGACTGATTCCACACTTGCCTAGACAGTCCCTTCAAATCAGTGACATTTATCACTACAGTGACAAAATTTGTGAGAAAAACAATTTAAGAAGATGAAAAATTTGCTTTGACTTAGGATTTTAGAGGTTTTAGTCAATGGTTGTCTAGCCTCACTCCTTAGACCATTAGCAAGGCAGAAACATTATAGAGGAAAAACATAGTGGAGGAAAGCTGCTCTCATCACAGAAACCAGGAAGCAGAGAGTCAGAAGGGGCCAAGAGAAAGGTATATTTCCACACCCCTAGTGACCTACTTCCTCCAACTAGGCTAGAAATTCCAATAAATGTCATATTATGAACCCATCAAGGAATTAATCTATTGATCACATCAAACCGCTCATAATCAAATCACCTCTCAATAACTGGGTCATAACCTGGAGATCTGGCCTTCAATACACAAGCCTACTGATGGGACATGTCATATCCAAACCATAAGAGTCAGATAAGCTGCTTTCTTCATTAAATTTTATTGTTCAATGGTTCTTTTTTCTAGTACAATCCTAGGCATTATGGTCTACTTCTAAAATAAAGTAGGGAAGAGGATGAAACAGCTGAACAATTAACAAGATCTAAATACGGCCTTCACAGTATTGCTTCACTATGGAGTGGGAAGCATTCAAGTTTCTAGAACATTAGATACCCTATCTTCAAACATAAGTACAAATACACATAACATATGCCACGGCTTCTGTCCAACCCATTCATTATACATTTGGTTGGCAAATACTTGTTATGAGAGGCACTGGGGAGAAAGTGGAGAGCCAGGCAGGCATGATCCCTGCTCTCAGGGAGTTTACAAGCTAGTGACAGAATCAGGCATCAAACCAATAATTATACAGATACTCAATTATAATTATAATAAATGCTAGAAAATACAGGATGCTGTTGGCATATTTAGTAGTGGAATCGAACCAACTGGAGAGGGCTTTTGGAAATCTTCCTTAGGGATAATACTACTAAAAGGGTAAATAAGCAGTAACTGGGCAGAGCACATGAGAAAGAGCATCCCAGGCATAAGGGGGATCACCTCACACATATGCAGTGACTGAAGTTACACTTGAACACTTCTCTAGCAGTTATGTATAGACTGGAAGGAGACAAACTACATTTGGGGAGGCCAAGTACATGGCTTTCACTGTAATCCAAGAAGATGACAGAGGAGTCCTGGACATGGACCATGGAACAAAGAGAAGTGGTTAGCAGAAGGATGAACAGGATGTACAGTTGTGTTAGATGGTCCCTCAAGTTGAGGCAGCAGAGCAGGGCATAGGAAGGCAAATCTGAGAGGGACCATCATGGTACTGTTTGGGATGTGCACAAATTTGCAGATCCTATAAAGCAACCCTGTGAAAATACATACCTGGAGTGCAGAAGACAACCGGTCCAGGTAAGCCCATCTGAGATTTGTTAGCACAGAGCTGGATTTCATGAGGTCAAGCAGTATGGGGGCTTAAAGTGAGAAGCCAAGGAAAGCCCTGGGATCACTGATATCTTAGCATCTAGAAGAGCTTCCAAAAAGAGCCCGAAGAGAAACAATCCAGAGAGCCCACGTTTATACAGCACACACTCATTCATACGGTAAGACTCCTCCATGAGCTCTTCTAGTTTGGCCTCCATGTTCAAAAGGGTGCACATTTTTACTAAAAAGGAAACAACTAAATATAAGGTAATGATTGGGGAAAAACCCAACCTGAAGAAGCATACATAACTTCCAGCTAAGTACTATACAATGCATAGTACTTCACTGATTACTATTTGCAATAGTTACTCAGTCTTTGGGCCAAACTGTACTTTTTGAAATCACTTCTTATTAACACTAATAGCTTGGCCCTTTATGTATAATTAGTTCAGGCAATTAGTTGTAAATCTCACATTAGAACACACTGCTTTAATCTTCTGAAAGTCTCTGGGTGTCACATTATATTCTAGGAGTGCCTCATTTGAAAGAAAACACTGAGCCGACAGGAAGTACTAATTTAAGAGAGGCAGCCTCACCCCCAAAAGAATCATGCAAATTACTGCAGGCTAAGTGACTAAAAGAACTTGGGCCCCAGGAAAAACATGTTTAAATTAAATGTACACTTTTTTCAGACTAGGAACCCATCTTGACTTAATCTTCCCTATTAGTAGGATACATGGTATGCCAGGGAAAGCTGTAATGTGCTGAGATGCAGAGGGCAATTTGTAAGGCAGCCTTATTACTGTTGATAAAAATAGGCCCAACGGAGGCCCCATGGATCCAGCACTCACAACAGCAAGATGCACAAATGGGAGCCTAATGAATATCTGATTTCTCCTCTCTTGCATGCTGTTCTAAGGCAGCCCCCAACTTACCAGTAACACATGACAAAAACTTGGTTTTCAAATCTATTACCTAGAACTGGAAACATTTTTACTTAAAAATATGTGTTGTAATGGTGGAGTCTTGACCACTTGCTAAGCTACAATAGAATTTACCTAGAGTTCCTAATAACCATTTATAACAATGCTTTAATGAAATAATATACTGAGTTACAATTCCGTGTTCCAAGGACATCTCTGTTGCAGCAGCAGCAGTCCCACAATGGAGAATATGCCAGTCTTCCTGGCTACAACCTGGAAATCTGGGCAGCAGGGCAGTAGTTAGGAGCTGGGAAGCCTGGCTGCCATTTGACATATCCAGATCCAAAGAAGAGGATACAAAAGGTACTTCAGAGCAGGGTGGGGCAAAAACTCAAGCCCTGGCAGGGCTTGTAGGGAACCTGTACCAAAAGGATAATATTTCACAAAATACACTGCAAGTGCTAGAAGCAATCATTCTCTGCTAGGGACTGTAGTAGAGGTGACAGGAGGTTATGGGGCTGTGCATTAGTCACTTTTCTGTTGCTGTGATAGAAACAGTGACCAAAGAAACTTACAAAAGGAAGAGTTTATTTGAGTTTACGGTTCCAGGGGAATTACGGTCGGTCCTTGTGGGGAGGCATGGCAGCAGAGGTGGCTGGAGGGGGAGTGGAAGCTAAGCTCTACATCTTCAAGCAGGCACAGGAAGCAAGAATGCGACTGGACCGGCAAGGCTTAAGAACTCTCTAAGCCCACCCCCAGTGATGTGCTTCCTCCAGCATAGCCACACCTTCTAAGACCTCCCAAAACAGCGCCACCAAATGGGGACAAAATGTCCAAATACTTGGAGCCTATGGGGGACATTCTCATTCAGACCACCACAGGCTGTGATAACCAGCAAGGACAGTCCTAGGCAAGGGCAAGCACTAATCAGTCACCATAGCCTTAGGCCTTCAGGACATAACTGTTATCCAAAGTCTTTGAAATCATATCAGACACCATGCAGCTTTCCCCCCAGTTTGTGCACAACCAGCTCCTCTGCCTGACCTGCCTAGGACTGACTAGGAGGCTTGGTACCTCCTTGGCTTTGTATCTTGGTCTATCAATGCAAATGCATTCAATATGGATTGGCTCTAGACCATGTTCTTTATTTCTGTCCTTGTCTCAGCCTCTGCTCCACCCAGGATACATGTTTATATATGAAAACTTGCTACCCAGACTTGAAAAGCTATCAAGCCATAATATTGAAAATACTGATCAAATAATATCTTTAGGTTGAATTATGCTTAGTGTGGTTACTGGTTACTCTTTGCTCTCAACTTTATTGGGCTAAGTATGCTTAAAAGATTAATAAAATACATCTCTGCAGTATCTAGGAGGTTGTTTGTTTCCACAGATGATCAGAACACAAGGGCTCTCACCTAATCCTGGTGTCCTTCATCAATGGACTCAAAATTTAAACAGACTATTGGAAAGTGGTGGCATTGTAGAAAGTGAGCCCTGTAGGTTGGTGGAGTTTGTTTGGGGGGTTGCATCTTGTTGCCTTGGTCCCTTTCTGTCCACTTTGCTTTCTGGCTACCATGACTTAACAGCTTTGTTCCACATGCTATGGCTAACATAATGTTCTCCCTTACCATGGGCCCAGAATCAACACACTATACAGCAAAACCTCTGAAATCAAGAGCCAAAATATATCTTTCCTCCCTTAAGTTGTGTCTTTCCAGGTATTTGGTCACAACAACAAGAAAAGCTAACTATACATCAAGCCAGTCCCCCCCCGCCCCACTCTAGTACAGCAATTCCTGTATTGTCTTTTATCTTTTTATCTTCTAGTGCTTCTACTTCCAGTGTAGAACCTTCAGAAATATACAAATGTATCCTAACTTCAGGGGAAGATCAGCTTGAAAGTCTTTGCTGACTTTAAATTTTGCTTACAGACTTTAGTTTTAATACAGTCTTATTTTCCAGAATAATATATCAACAACATGGAAAGATAAAAAACAAATGAGATGATCTGTGGAAGCAAAGCCTTTCAGGTTATTTAGTAGAGAATTAAATGATTGCAGGCTATAGGCAGAAGCCTGGGAGAATCTGCTCAGCCTAACAGGAAAAGCTGAGATACTACAGCTTCTACAGAAAGGGTGGGCTCCTTCCTGGGGCTGGCTCATCCGTAGTGACCTATTTGGAAACTCCATTTAAGTACCTAAAGCTCTCAAATCAGCACTCTTAAAAAGAAGGAAATAACTAAAGGGCTCCAGATGTCTGAGGGAAAACATAAAAGGAAGGATAAAGAGAAAGGAGAGGGACAGAAGGAGAGTCAAAGAGGGAAGAAGTTACAGAATAAGGGAAGCAACAGATCCAAAGCAGGCCACTAGTGCAAGGCGGCCCTGACTGCTAAGAGCAGAACTCAGATGACTGTGTTCATGGGGCCTAGGTGGCATCCCATTCAGAGAAGTATAAGCCAGAAAGTGCTGGTGATATGAAGAAATATCAGTAGAGAATGTTTATACCAGGCCACTTACACTTTAATGTACGTGCCAATGATGTGGTTCTACTTGAAATGTGGTGGGGCCTGAGTTTCTGCATTTCCAGCTTCTCCTGAGTGTTAACAAAGCTGCTGAGAGCAATAGCCAAGTGAACAGCACACACATGAAAGTATGCACACAAAGACAATCATTAAAGGAAAGTAAAAACTTTCATAGCAGAGAAAAGTAATCATGATCTACTCCATGGATCAACTTTGTTTACCTGGTATAAGTTATACAAAGACTGAATCCTGACTGCCATAGTTTGAATGTTCCCACAAAAGTCATATTGAAATTGAATTCCCTAATACATAACCTGATTAACCAACACACTGGATACATTTGAAGAGCTGAAGGTTATAAACTCTATTGCAACTAGATTTTAAGAATCTGAAATGTGACTTTAGAATACGGCAGAATAAGGCCTCTTTGCCCAGCCTTGATACTTCCATAATCAAGAGCCAACTGCTCCTGAAGTATGACAAATGAACACTGTAATTAAATTAATCAAACACTTCGCGGTGCTTACTGGTATAATGCCCTTAAGAGGATTACACAAACAATTCTGGAAATCCACAAATCCACCACCTCTGTTAATGAATCAGTGTTTCAATAAGCGACAAATGAAACTTTTCATCTGAAAGTGATCTGGACATATGTACTGGAAACATCTATCTACTCTTGCTTTTTTTTTTCTCTCTGCACAGTGCTTTTTGATGGAAAAGGTTTTACTATGTCCAGTTTGCCCATTTCTCCCCTTTATCGTGAACACGATGTCCTTTTGTAGGGAATCTTTGTTTACCTTCTTTTCACTTCTTACTTACCTTTCTCTGGTGTATTATAGTCTATGTGGAACCGTTATAAGAAAGTCAAGACTCAGGAGAAAATCAAGATGTAAAGTTCAAGGACTTCTTTCTCCCACATCAGTGCTCAGTCACCATCTTGGGCTAACTACAATTACCAATAACCTTTGGGATTATTGGTATTCCAACCATGGCCATCTCAACTGCATCTGAACACTAAGAAAGTCTCTCAGTTCTAGGTGGTGTGTCATCGTGCCCATTCACCACACTGGCTCAGCCCGACTTCTCTCCTCTGCCTGCCTCCTTGCTTTCAACCAATCTCTGTGAGTTCTGTTTCTGGTCAAGAGGAAGTAGCAAGGATCAAATTTATCTTCCTCAAACAACTAAAGATTAAAGACACAGTTTTCCACATACTATCAGTCAACAAAAAAGTGATCCCTGAGACACGGAAACCAAGTAAGGAGAGTCCTAGGGAACTTTCTCCACAGAGAGCTTCCCACAAAGGCACAGCAGGAAGATGGCAAGCCAGAGCCAGCAGACTCCCTGAATCCTGACCAGGAAAAACCTAGGCAGCTTCAGTTTGGAGGAAAGGAGAGTTGTCACAGGTGTCTCCAGAAATCTGCAGAGTTCCCTGCAAGCATTCAGTGAGTCCTCTCCTGGGGGTGAGAAACCTTAGGCATTTGGAGAAGGAGCTATAGAAAGGATTAGAGATGACAGCACAGTGCCTCTCCCACCAGCAAGAGAGGTCTGCTCTCACCTGCCTGACCAGAAAGCCTCCTGATTTAAGGGACATACACATGGGTCTTGCTCAGTTCAAATATTCAGTCCCACCTAACAAATCTTAAACTAAGACCTTAAAACAAACAAACAAACAAACAAACAAAAAACTACACCCACAAAATAAAGCGTAAGAACAAGAATACTTATGGGAATGAAAAAAATTCTAGTATTTATCAAGGTAAAGTTCACAGAACTTAGCATCCAGTCAAAATACCGGGAACACATAAAAATGAGAAATGCATGCCTCCTAAGAGAGCTCAACCCTGAACTGAAATGCTACAACTGGCAGGCAAGGCTATTAAAGCAATTTCAATTGTGTTCTGTATATATAAAGTTAAGGGGAGACTTGAATTTTGAAAAACTTCAAGTACCACTTTTAGAAATGAAGACTACAATATTTGAGATTTTAAAAAATATTTTATTTCTCATTTTTATTTTATGTGTATGAGTGTATTGCCTGCATGTGTGCAAGTGCACCATGTTGCACAATGCCTGAGGAGATCAGAAGAAGGAGTCAGAGTCCCTGGAACTGAAGTTATGGACAGTTGTTAGCCTCCACGTGGGTGCTGGGAATCAAATCCAGGTCCGCTGAAAGAGCAGCCAGTTCTCTTAACCTCTGAGCTATCTCTCCAGCTCCAACGTCTGAGTTTTTAAAAGCATGTCTTTGGAGCCAGTGAGATGGTTTCAGGGGGAAAAGTGCTTGCCAAGCAAGCCTGACAACCTGAGTTCAATCCCTGGAACTCACAGTGGAAGGAGAGAACCAACTCCTGAAAGTTGTCCTCTGACCACTACACCTGTGCTATGACACATTGATAATATAGACACATAATAAATTTTTTTAACTGTCTTTGGGTGGAATTAATACTTTACCAAAGAAAAGACAGCCAAGTCTAAAGAGACAGCAATAGAAACTACAAAAAGTGAAAGAGTAAGAAAAAGAAAGCTTCAAATCAGAAACCAGCACCAGTGAGCCACTGAGGTAGCTTCAAGCAGCCTAATATAGAGGTAAATGGATCCTCTAGAGAAAAGGTAAAAAATTGGAAAACAAAAAGGACTGAGAAACAATCTACAGAAATAATGGCAGAAAATGTTCAAACTCCCCCCACCCACCCCTCACTCACTCTCTGCAGTGTGTGTGCGTGTGTGTGTGTGTGTGTGTGTGTGTGTGTGTACATAAGGTGTGTGCATGTGGAAGCTGGAGGTTAACCTCAAGTGTCTTTTCTCAACAGTCATCTGCCTCAACCTGGAGCTCACCCAGCAGGCTGGACTAGCTGGCCAGTGAGCCCCAGGAATCCTCCCATCTCCAGCTCTCTAGCATTGGGGTTACTGCATTCAACCCAAAAGGCCTTTTTACATGGGTGTTTCGAATAGAATTCAGGTCTTCATTCTTGCCTGGCAAGCGCTTTATCAACTGAGCTATCTTCCCAGCCCCAAAATGCTCAAACTCTTGAAAACTAAAACTTCACAGATCTAAGATGTTCAATGAATCCCAACAGCACAAGTGATATGAAAAAAATCGCAGAGGCACAATCAACCTGTTCAACAACAATGGCAGAAGGAAAATCTTAAAGCAGCCAGAGGAAAACATACACCTGTGCACAAAGATAAAATAGGTGTGTCCATGGCAACAATACAAATAGAAAAAAATAGATTTAAAATACTGAAATATTACAGTCTACCCAGAATTTTATACCTAGTGAAAATATCTTTTAAAATCAAAGGTAAAACACAGACATTTTCAAAGATACAAAAAAAAAAAATGGTGAGGTCTTAAAGCTGAAAAAAAAATTCCAGATGGAAATAGGGCTCCTCAAAAAGGACTGATGGATGCTATAAGTGGTAA
>NW_008357637.1:8282205-8315405 GCF_000622305.1 Nannospalax galili | reverse complement strand
TTAAATTCTTTGGCTCCCTTTAAAGACAGTTCAAACAAAAATAGCAATAATTCAGTGTGGTATCTCTTACATAAATAAAGCTAAACATGACAACAGTAGCACAAAGGTCAGGAGGGGAAACAAAAATGTATTATTACAAGATTCCACTACCATAAGCACTTGCACAGTGCCTCACTCGAGGACTTGGATTAATAGCTGTAATCCATACTCTACTCAGATTATGCCACTCTCAAAGGGATCCATCTATATTTGCCAACTAAGTGACCTGATTTGAAAGCTGATGTCACATCTGAGAAAGTACTATAACAGTACTAACCCAGCACCTGGAAGACCAGCCATGCGCACTAATCATCAGACATACATCTCAGAATGGGAATGAATACCACTGGTCTCTGTCAGTATTTTTTCAGCATCTGCATATCTGTTTGCAAATCTAACCTACTGGGTTGTGTACCAGATACCTGATTGTGAATGCTTTAGGAGCTGGGTGTGTCATGGTCAGTACGACAGATGGTCTAGCACAGACTTGGACACCTCACTCAACTCATAGACACTCAGCTTCCTCATATACAAAGTGAGGAAGGTGGACCAATGACTTCCAAGATCCTTTTAGTGACTGGGTGATGCTGGAAAGGCAAATGCTCTGGTTAAGTCTTAGACACTGAGATACTGAAAATATGGTGACAGATACTTAGGGCATCTGCTCGTCACAAAACAGTCTCAGAGTAATCCCCAAGGAGCCATTATTTTGAAGGCTGGCTGTTCTTTTCCTCTTAAGTTGTCATTCTGAGCTCATTTTGTGAAAATCAGCTGTCTACCACTTCCAAACACTGTTGGCCATATTTTCTTTAGAGTACTAACCAGGATTCTAAACCATCTTCAAATCAGGAAGGTGAATTTAACTACAATTCTCAATACAATATTAATAGACATTAGTAACAGCACATAATTTGGGGGCTATTTCTCTGGCATTCTGAATTAAATCCAGCTCTTTCAAAAAACTTCACAGAACTAAAGAAAATAGCACAAAATTTCAAAGAACAGCCCTGGACAGTACTCCACCATCACCCTCCAACATAAGAGGAGGGTCTCCCTGTTAGCAAGACAGTCATCACTTCAAAGCCAGCCACCAAGGGAGAAAGTTGTATCATGATTTGTGGGTAGCTTTTTAAAAGTGTCTAAAGAGAGAGAAAACTTTGCTTGCATTGAACTCCAGTTGTTGATTTGCAGAGAAGTGTCAAATGGCCCATTTTCAACCCAAACAAAGCTATTTAAAAAGTTCTGGTACCTACAGCTTAAAGAAATGTATTTAACCTTTGTTATTAACCTTACTGCTGCCTTGAACAATATAATTCTTAAACCTTGTCATTTCACATCAGTTGGTCAGTTCCCAGAGAAAAATTAGACACTTTTCTCAAGGAATTTTTTTTCTCTTATTTTTTTTAGAAACATTTCTCACAGGGAGGTAGAAATAACTGTCAGCTGCTCTGGAATGGACATTTTCAGACTAGAATGCGGCACTACTTTATCAAGATATGTGTTTTCCATTAAAGTTTAAAAAAAAGTTTCAAAGTTTCTTTCTTCAGTGTTACCAAAGACTAAAGTGTAAACACAAACTAAACAAACCTAAAATTAGTGCTTGTAACAGCAACAATGTACAGAGTAATTTTATAAGAATCAATTAACAAAAATTATATACTGAACACTTACTGAATGCCCAGTATAACAAAAATTATATACTGAACACTTACTGAATGCCCAGTATGTAAAAGGCAATGTGATTGTGTGAGTTAAAAAGATGAATAAGTAGAGCTTTCTGGTTCTATGGAAAGCCTTTGACTAGCATTGGTTTGAGGGGTTTAAAAAAGGGGTGGGGGTAGATGAATACCCTCTTAACAATTATCAATCCCCACTGAGGCACCCCATGATATCTGAGCAACTCACTGGCAGCTAAAAGATGAAGATTCAGTATCTCAGAAAGTCAGAGAACTTAACCCTAAATCTAGGCAAGAAAAATTGGGCAAGTCACTTAACTATTTGAAGCCTCAGTTTCCCAATCTAAAACATGAAGTTTAACATTAGCAGAGTTGAGGGCAAAGGTCAGGGTAGAACACTTTATCACAGAAAAAAAGAAAACAAAACCCAAAAAAAAAAAAAAAAAAAAAACATTATTTAAAAAAAAAAAAAAAAAAAAAAAAAGACCCAGAAAACATTGAGCAGTAAATCCCTCTGGAGCAAATCAAGAGAAATATTAAGGGCCTGAGAGATGGCTCAGCAGGTAAAGGCGCTTGACACCAAGTCTGACAATCCGAGTTGGAGCCCCAGAACCTACCTGATGGAGGAGAGAACAACTTGCTCATTTGTTCTCTGATCTTCACAGGACACCATGGCATTCCCGTATATGTACACACTCCTGTGCACACATACATACATACATACATACATACATACATACATACATACATACTTACATAAAATGCAAAAATAGATTTTTTAATGAAGTATTAAGCTTCTTTAACTGTAATGGTTGGGGTGTGGGAAAGGGTAAAAAAGGAAACTTTTATTTGCTTAAAAGCACAATTTTAACAGTGAAATAAAAAATCAAAATGTTGCCTTTGGATAGGACACACGGAAATCCTGGTGTGGACTAAGGAAATTGAGTTTCGTGTTGTTTCTTTCACTCTCAGGGATTACCCCTGACCAGCTGATGTTCATATGAGCATAGCAAGGCCTGATTTCAGTATCCACAACACTTACCCCTTTTCCTCTCAATATAAAAATGTGCCCAAACTGTCATTAAGAGATACTAGCTAAATATCAGCAATGTGGTAAATGGAAATTGAGTTAGGCAAAGCTAACTTGAAGAAATGTTTCTATTTGAATATTTGTCCCTTAAAAAACTGAGATCCAGAGGCTGGAGAGCACTGGCCTCACAGAAGACCCAGGTTCGAATCCCAACACCCACATAGTGGCTAACAACCATCTGTAACTTCAGAATCTGATGCCCTCTTCTGTCCTTCACAGGTATTTCATGACACAGGTGCATGTTCATACATGCTGGTAATACATTCATACACATAAAATTAAAAATCAAAAAAAATTTTTAAACCCAAGATTCAATTAAATATTCCTTGGTCATGTTAGCTGTTGTATCTTTGGGGGTGCCATTTCTATAGCAGTGACTGTCACACTGTTCTAAACACATGCTGACACCTTCTATGGGGCAAAGGAGACCAGAACTCTTTTTTTTTCCTGTTATTTAATTTTTTTGTGAACATTAGACATGAGTGAAGTCTTTACACCGTTTCCATCCTCCCAGTCCCCCTCCAAACTGCTCCCACAACCCCCCACTCCCTCTCAATTCCCTGTCCCCTTCCTTGATTATTACTGTTACATATACATATATACATACATACATACATACATACATACATTTATAGATATGCAAATATATATATATATATATATAATACACTGATTCCTTTCAGCAGTGCTCCTGTGCACCTCTGTTTAGGGAGTTAGTCCCTGGAGAAAACTGATTCTCCCTCCCTCGAATCTAGTGATTACCTATAGCTCTTCATCTTGAGGTGGGACCCCTTGAAATTTCCCCCATCCACCTTGGTATGTCAACTGGCTCTGTTATTATATGCAGATCTTGTTAGATCACCATACTGTAGAGATTTCACTAATATAACTTCCCACCTAAAAGCTGGGAGAGGTGATACATTTCTGTAACCCTAGTGCTGGGGAGAAAAAGGGTAAAAACAGGAGTTCACTTGTTCAATCTGTAAACCCAGTGAGCAAACTCAGGTTCAGTGACAGACCCTATCTCAAAACTAAACAAATACATAAGATGGAAAATGAGAGAGGAAAACACTCAGTGTAGACCCGAGTGTCTACACATGTTCACACACATGCAAGTCTACCACAGATACAAACATGTACACACCCATACACTACACACACAAATTTGGGGTATTTTTTAGGTTATGGTTAGCACATAGCTCCTTAAAAAAAAAACTACAAATAGAACTATGGTCCAGCTGCACCATTCCTGGGAAACACACCCACAGAAACTAAGTACATCGTGGAGACACCTGCATATTCACATTATTTTCGCAGCACTACTCACAATAGCAGAGCTCTGAAATAAGCCTAGGTGATCACCAGCAGACAAATGAATAGACAAAATGTACATACACAATGGACATTTATTCAGCCATAAGGGAGATCAAAATTATACCATTTGCAAGAAAATGAATGGAAGTCAGATATGGTGGCGCAAAGCTTTAATCCCAGTGCTAGGGAGGCAGAGGTAGGCAGAGGCAGGGGGATCTCACCAGCCTGATTTTCATAGCAAGTTCCAGCCAGGGCTACGTAGTGGTCCCTGTCTCATAAAAAGATGGAAGTGGTGATCAATCAGATTAAGCAAGATACTCCAGATCCATATGTGAATCCTAAATTTCATATATAAATCATCTCTCTCTCTCTCTCTCTCTCTCTCTCTCTCTCTCTCACACACACACACACACACACACACATGACATGAACTTAGAAAGGGACTGTTTAGGAAAAAGAAGGGACTTATGGGAGGAAATGAGGGAGGAGAAAAACACAAGAGGGTCGATATGGTCAAAGTACATGATATGCTTAAATGAAAATGTCTTTATTAAACTCATCACTGTATGTAATGAATGTATACTAATAAAAATCAAAATAAATGTTAATAGTAAGAAAATTTTCAAAAACAATTATGATTAGTTATAGAGACGGTAGGAAGATTAGCAGTTGGCAGGAGCTGGCATGAGAACAGATCGTCAGGGCAGGCTCACTATTCTTACAAGGGCGAGTACACATCATCGTACATCTGCACAAGGTAATAAAATGCACAATAGGAAGAATGACTCTGAGCAAACCATGGACTTTGGATAATGACGTGTCCATGAGGCTCAGTGATTGTAACAAACAGCCGGCTGTGGTGTGGGGTGTTGAAGGCAGCGGCTTGCATGGGGGAGGGCAGCGCATACGGGAGCTCTGAGCTTTCTGCTTGATTTTGCAGTGTTAAAAACTGCTCCAAAAAATAAAATCAATTTTTTTAATGTTCTTAAAATTCAAGATGCTGCTGAATGAAAGAAAACAATTTTCAAAAACGTGAAGGTTATACTCAAATTTGAAGGAAGTTTTTAGATGCAATAACGTAAGAGATTTGAAAATACGCCATTCTGTGTTTCTAAGTTTTTGTATGATGAATTTGTATCGGTTTAGAGTTCAAGAGGGGCTTAGGGCCAAACTCTCTGGCAGACCATGTGCTCTTAGCCTACCTGAGGCCCTGGTTCAATCATCAATGGGGAGGTGGGGCGAGAAGGAAAGGCAAAAGGTATTTAAAAACCAGTCAGGTCTGGAAGCAGTGCTACATGCACTCCCAGCACTTGGGCACAAGGACTGAGACAGGAGAATCACAAGCTCAAGGCCAGCCTAAGCAAGACTCTGTTCAAAAAAACCAAGGATGAGGGATGTAGCTCAGTGTAGGAGTACTTCCCTGGCATGCACAAGACCCTGGGTTTAATCCCCAGCACGGCAGAAAAAAAAAAAAACAAATAAAACAAATAAAATTAGGAAACAGTTTCTGGACTTTCTTTCAAAATACTGCCCAATTTTCAAATCAAAGTTGTTTGTGTGTGTGTATGTTTTGCTGGGAATTAAACCTAGGGCCTTGCACATACTAGACAAATGTTCTACTACTGAGCTACATTTCCAGCCCTCCAAGTTGGCTTTTAGTTTTTTTGTTTGCTTGGTTTTTTTGAGGTGGGGGTGGTATGGGGTTTTTTGTTTGTTTGTTTGTTTGTTTGTTTTGTTGTTGTTTTTGAGACAGGGTTTCCCTGTAGTCCCAGCTAGCTGGAACTTGCCATAGACCAAGCTGGCCTCAGTCTTACAGAGATCCACCTGCCTCTGCCTCTGGAGTGCTAGGGTTAAAGGTGTGTGCCACCACACTTGGCAAAAGTTGTTTTGTTTTGGGTTTTTTTTTTTTTTTGGTATTTTTGAGACAGGGCCTCCCTGTAACCCCAGCTGTCCTGGAACTCACTATGTAGACCAGGCTGGCCTTGAAAACTCACAGAGATCCACCTGCCTCTGCCTCCAGAGTGCTGGGATTGAAGGCGTGCGCCACCATGCCCAGCAAAGTTATTTTTTTAAGGCACATATATAATCAGGCATGGTTATGGAAGCAGGCAGATCTCTGTGAGTTCAAGGCCAGCATGGTCTACATAGCAAGCTCCAGGACAGCCAGAGCTACATAGTAAGACCCTATCTGGAAGGAAAGAGGGGAGGGAGGGAGAGAAGGAGGGAGGGAGGGAAGAAGAAAAGAACATATAAGTTCAGTATGAAAATATGAAAGGAGCAATACCTGACATGAACTGACATTCTTAAATCTCCCCAAAGCCAAAATACCATCAGCGATTACTTAAAATCCATTCATGCATTTGTTCTACAAATATTGAGTCCACTTCAGGAGCTAGGTTCTGAGAATATAGCAGTCGTTCACCAAGACATTAAAACTAGGGGCAGACATATGATGGAGGCGATGTTCTCAGATTGCATACTTTAAGCTAGTGTCAGGGAAGGTCTCTCTGAACTTTGAGCTGACACAGGAGAGGTGAAGAGGAGCCCCCCCCCCCCCCACCCCCAGTCCTTGTAATAAGCCTGATTTATTTAAAGAACAGCACAGAGGCCAGTGTTGCTTCTTTAAGTGAAAGTTGGGTCATATTCACCCTGCATCTATGCTTGGTTTTAGCCAAAAGGTCAAGAAGCAATCCAGTCTGCATCTAAAATGAATGGGTAATTAAAGTCATACAAAGTGTCCTAAGAAAACAGGTTGCCAAGTGACTGCTTTCTAAAACCATAGTACACATCCAGCTTCATAGCCAGTCTGGGTTCAAATCCAGCTTTGCTGGAGACAGACTGTGAGCTAGCCACTTCCTCACTGAACTTGGCCCTTTCATCTGTAAAATAGCAGAATTAATAAATACCCACTTCCAAGAGCAACTACAAAACTTTAAACCAGAGGATAATCATGTCAAATGCTTTGAGGATTGCTTGGCAAACAAAATGCTAACTAGTCCCAAGAACAGTCATTTTTAGAAGGTTCAAAAGAAAAGGTCTTTCAGGGAATTTTACCATATAGTCCTATGTTGTGCAAGGAGGGGATACATTCTGGGAAATATGCCCTTGGTCAATGTGTGAACGAGAGACTCAGGCAAGTGTGTCCAACTCATGGTCCAGGATAGCTACAAATCCAGCCCAACACAAAACTGTAAGCTCACCTACAACATGAGAATTTTCTTTTGAGATTTTTTTTTTTTTTTTGGTAACTCAGTTACATGACAGTTATGTCATGATGTCAAAAGGGTGGACGCAGCCTGTGGAGTATACTGACACAAACCTGGATGGTATAGTCAGCCACTCAGTGTGATCCTATGATGTAAACATAGCTATGTATGACTGCTGGCACCTTAACAAGCCATACTGCTAAAAGACAGAGTCTCACTCTGTACCCCAGGCTACATTTTTCCTCCGTGGAATTCTTTCTTCTTGACTTTTAGACATGATTCTTTCCAGTTACTCTGTTCTTTCTCTCCATCAGCTTTCTCCTCTTGCTCCCTAAAAATGTCATCAGTTCCTAAATTTCTATCTTTGGCCTTTTCAGCCACGAAGCTTCATCATCTTTCTCCCTAGGAGATGAGACTCTTGTCACTGCTATAAGTGTATAAGTATAGGAAGTCCTTTAACAAGCTGTTGGCACAGCAGAGCCTTGGAACACTGTTGAAATCTTTCTTTCACTCGCAAACCAGTTTTGGATTTGTAACAGAGCATGAAACATTATGAGCATATTCTCATTTTATACATACACTAAGTTTTACCATTATTGAACATTATATATCTTAATTTTCAGTTAACATGGTAAAAATAATAACAGCTAGCACCTTTATGTGCCCTACTCTAAGAAATACACATGCATTATTACTCAGTATAACTTCCCAACCACTCTATGAGGCAGATACTATTTTTGTTGTTAGTGGTGGTTTTTTTTGTTGTTTTGTTTTGTTTTTGAGACAGGGTTTCCCTGTAGCCCCAGGCTGGCCTTGAACTCACAGAGATCTACCACCTCTGCCTCCTGAGTGCTAGGATTAACGATATACACCACCACGCCCAGCTTTATGTTTATCTAACAAATGTGACAATGAGGGCAGAAACTGGGTGAATGACTTATTCAAGGTCTTGTATTTAGACAAACTACCAGCTTTTGCACCAACGTACTTAAATCAGAAAGCCTTATTTAAACAGTCATTCACTGTAAAAATTAAGGTTAAAGGCTTGGAATTTAGCTTAGTTAGTAGAGTGTTTACCTAGAATGCATGAAGTCCTAGGTTCAATCTAGCTCTTACAATCTTTCCACCTCCACTTCCACCATGGCCCTTGAAACATGGGTGGGTGAGGTTTAATATAGAAATCCTATACAGGGACACACACTCTCAGCAGCTAATTTTTAAAGATAAACTATTTCTGTCTGCCAGACCATAAGTAAAGTAATGGAGCCAGGAGAGGTTGTGCTGTCTTTAAGCCCAGCCCTCAGGAGGCAGAGATAGGCTGATATCTGTGAGATCAAGGCTGGCCTGGTCCATAGGAAGACTCTGTCTCATAAATAAATAAACAAACAAGCAATAAACAAACAAGCAAATAAATAAACAACAACAAAAAAGTAACCAGGGCTGTTTTAGAATAAAATCTTTGCACACCTATAATCCCAGCATTTGGGAAGTGGAAGCAGAAGGATCAAAAGTTCAAGACCAGTATCAGTTATAGAGGGAATTCAAGGCCAGCCTAGGCTATATAAGACCTTGTCTTAAAAATAAACAAAATAACAATATCCTGTGAGATCCAAAAATCCTGAGGGCCAGGTGTGGTGGCAGATGCCTTAATACCAACACTGAGGAGACCATAACTGGAGGACCCAACTTTGAGGCTAGTCCTAGCTATATATTGAGACAGTTAGAATAAGAATAAAATCCTATGGATGGATTTCCATCATAAAAGTAGTTTTCACAAATCAGATTTTTCTTTGCATTTTTCTTTGTTTGTTTGTTTACAGCCAGGGTCTTGCTATGTAGCCTGGGCTGATAAATGCTGGAACAACAAACCTGCACCAGCACACCAGGCTGTTCACTCCTGTTTATAGTACTGAGGCAAGTGTTCTGTTGAACTACAGCCCCAGCCCTTTTTTGTACTTTTTAAAGGTACAAAACCTAATGTATATGTTAGAATCCATCAGACTCATTTTGCTGGCCTTACAAGTGCTATTGCCTCTGCTGGGAAGGGAACTGAACCCAAATTTTTCCCTCTTTAAGGCTCATCTCAAATATCTCCACCCAACAGGGCTTTCCCTGACTGGTCTATCCAAAAAAGTCCCCTGCTATGGGTTGAATTTTGCCCCCCCCAAAAAAAAAAAAAAAAAAAAAAGATATATTGACTATTGACTTCTAATCCCTAATACACCAGAATGTTACCTTCCTTGAAAATAACTGTGTTGCAATGATAATCTGTTTAAATAAGATCATTCATCCCTTAACCTGTTATAACTGGTGTCTTTATAGGAGACAGACACAGAGACACAGAGACGGGAGTCATAATGCTACAAGTCAAGAAATGTCTTGCCCTAAGAGTTAAAGAAGGATCTACCTTGATTCTGAATTTCTGGATTCCAGAACAATGAGGAAATATCTTACAGTTGTCTCAGGTGACCTAATTTGTGATACTTCATTACAGCACCATAGCAAATGATGCCCTTAATCTACCAATTGCTTTCAGTCTCTTCAGTCTCCTTTACCTCACGGTTCTTAAGAGTATCTACGACAATCTTGAACTTTCATTGGCTGTTTCTCTTCATGAGAATGTAAGCTCCATGAAAACGGTACATTTTCTGACTCAAGAATGCAGAAGTTAGCACGTAGTAGGTATTCAAGAACTACCTTGTCAAATAAACTGATACCTTGAGATGCCAAAACATCTAAAGAATATCAGACTAGGGGCTGGAGAGATGGCTCAGTGGTTAAGAGCACTGACTGTTCTTGCAGAGGACCCAGGTTCGATTTCCAGCACCCACATGGCAGCTATGAACTGTCCTTAACTTCATTTCCAGGGGAATCCAAAGCCCTCTTCTGACCTCTGCGGCACTGCACGACACGGGTACACTCACATACATGCAGGCAATATACTCGTACATATAAAGTAAAAATAATAAAATTTTTTTTAAAGTTAAAAAAAAAGAATCAGACTGGTAATTCATTTCCAATGTTCTGTGTAAGGGCAGACCTAACTTTTGTTGTTTTCCTCAAAACAGGGTCTTACTATCTGGAAAAGAATCCTCTGAGCTAAAGAAAAACAGCTTCAGCAAAATGAGAGGCAAAAGGCACTCTCAGTACTTTAAAGAATGTCTGAAATAAAATGACTTTTGACCTATGCTCTCATGTGTCAAAAGAGAAGTCTCATTGCAGAAAAAGATGATATGAACAGATCTCAGATTCCTGGTGGAGGAAAAAAAAAAAAAGACTTTTAAGAAAAGTAAAAACTTGGGCTGACAAGATAGCTTTGCAAGGAAGGGTATTTGCTACCAGGCCTGCTAGAAGGAGAGAACCAATTTCTGTAAGTTGTCCCCTGACCTTCATACATGCACCGTGACACACAAACATACATATACACACATAAACATAAAAAAGAAAAATTTAAATGTCAGTTATAGTCAGATGTGGTGGCACATGCCTTTAACCACAGCACTTGGGAGGTGGAGGCAGGAGAATCAGTATTTGAAGCCCATCTGGGCTACATGAGACCATGTTTTAAAACAAACAACAAACAGAATAGGCAGGTGTGGTGGCACATGCCTTTGATCCCAGCACTTGGGAGGCAGAGGCAGGCAGATCTCTGTGAGTTCAAGTCCAGCCTGGTCTACATAGTGAGTTCCAGGCCAGCTGGAGCTACAGGGAGACCCTGTCTCAAAAAGCACCCCCCCCCCAAAAAAGGCACTTACAAATCAAAAGAGAATTGTGAATTGTGGAATTATTTGAAAAAGGACCGAGTACTGTTCAGTCTCCACAGCCAGAAGTCAGCTGTTGCAGAACGGCACTGAGCTTCTCAGTCTGGACTCCTTTGCATCACTTTCAGGAAGGTCATTGTGTTGAGTCTCTGTGAGTTTCTATAAATCATTCTAGCACGATCTCTCTCTTTTTTTTAAGGATTTAAAGTTGAGGGAAAAGGTTTGTGTTTAATGAGGTGTTAACTGTGGATAGCACTTCTTCAATGGATACAGAAAAATGAGCAAGGTACATGTGCCGAACCAACCCAGGAGTTTTGCAGACATAAGGAAGTAGTAAAGGTTCTGTCCCAGTGAAGAAACTCCCTCTGCATGGGAAGATAACATGCAATGAGGCAACCTCAGGAAGACCAAGGGTGCACAGGGCACAGGAAGCCAGGGATGGGAAACTCAGGACAGGGAGGTGGTGACAAAACTGGGCTTTGTGAAGAACTGCGGTGGGGTGGTGGGTCCTGGAAGTAAAGGGAGTCAGGCCTGGGTGTGGAATGCAATAGTTGAAGAGAAAGCAGCCAGAGGGAGGATGCCGTCCTCAGAAGCACCCAGATGCCCCATCTCAGTGAGTGAGCCCCAACACATCAGAGATTGGGAATTTTCAGCTTATATTTTCTCATAATTCACATAATTATATTTTCACATAATTCACACCATATCATTTATCACTGAACAAGATTACAGAAAGAAACTGTAGTGCCGGGCATGCTGGAACACCTCTATAACTCCAACACTAAGGAGGTAGAGGCAGGAAGATCAGAGTTCAGGGTCATCTTTGGCTACATATCAAATTTGAAGCCAGCCTGGGCCACATAAGACTCTCAAAATAATAACAAAAAGTAGCTCTGTTTTCTGACAATTTGGATATTAGGTAAATATAAACCTTACATAGTACCTAATAATTATATTTCCTGTCTCTACAAGACTCAAAGGACCATTGTTTTACGCTCATTTATCTGACAAGGAAACACTGAAAGGTTGCTGACTCAGGATCAGCTGCTTGGGAAATGGGGAAGCAGGGAATGGAACTTGGATATCCATGACACTCATTCCAGGGCTATTCCTATGGATGTACACACATTATATACACACTCTTTGTGACTATTTTCACAGAAATGTACCGAAAAAAGTTGCATGGACAGCAAAGGGAAAGGAGTGTAGCACGGTGCCTCGCTCACCTGTATTCAATACACACTACACAATCTCTTAAGGAAAGTAGCTAAATGCTCATTCATGTAAGAGGAAACCTGCTCTAAAAATTCCATTAGGAAAGATGTAACTAAGACATATTCATCCTGAAATTCCCACAGCCTGGAACATATACAGAATTCCTTCAGCTTCTCCCATATCCACCACAAAATCAAGCCTTCAGAGGCCACCTGGGATGCCTTCTGTGTGACAGGAGCTTCTCTGACCTTTCCACTCACCTCTGTCATCTTTTGCTCTTCACCTGGCTCTGGTACCTAAGCTTCCCTTCACACACTGCTCCCCCTACTTTCCAAATCGACTTCTGTAAAAAATGACAGAACACCAAAAAAAGCAGAACTTCCATACAGCAGAGGTGGGGGGTGTTATCCACCCAAACCATGTATTTGGATACATAATTGATCCTAATTTCATGACTGGAGATTAAAAGAGACTTATAGGACCTCCCACCCCAACTGTATCATTTCAGATTTAAAATGACCAAATCCAAATGAAGAGCTGTCTATTAACTTTGAATAAATAAATATTTAGGATGAAAATTCAAGTATTTTTGTTTCTTTTTGGAACTTATTTTCACCATGGTATCTCTGATCATCCCCAAGTTTCTTTTCTTCAGTATAACTAACTCACAACTATTGCCATCATTGCCTATGAAATTCCCACTGGATATGATCCTTCTTCTCAAAGCAATGGTCTCCCAGTGATTCTGGCACCACTTCTGCTTCTCTCCTTGCTAGGCTGTACCTTAACATCTGCCACTCTTTGCAGGCTCTAGGAGGACATAGCCTTGATGACACAAACACTCAAGAATCACATGTTTATGGGACAACAGAATCCACCACAGATTCAGGCAGTATGATAAAAATGTTCCAGAGAAAGGATATTTCAAGGGATGAAAGAGGTTGGGAACAGATCAGTGATGACTAGAACTAGCTCCCAGAACCAAAGACATTTAAAAATTTCAGATTCCTGAATCTGAACACCCGAGCAAACTTCAGGGGTAGTAAGTGGTGTCAAGACTACAGAGTGCCATTCTCCTGGTTCCATCACAGAAGCACTGGATGGAGCCAGAGTAGCAACAACTATCTCCCTTTCTGTGCTCTCCCAGCCTCAGGCTTCTACCATCAAGGCCTTCCACATTCTTCTAGAACTCCCATCCATACCCTGGTCCTACTCATTGTTTCCTGTCTCTCCTTCCAGTGAAACCAGCAGGCTAGGGGCACAGTGATATAAGCAGGGTAACTATAACCAACAGGCACCAAGTCTGTTCCAAAGGACAAATGCTTCCAGTGTCCTTCTGTATTCAACTTTAACCTGTGCAGGCAGTAGTAATGGTTATTGACGTCAATAACCTTCCATCAACACAGAATGGACCTCTGAGTTACAACAAATTCTATTGCTAACTACTCAACCAAAATGATCCTTAAGAAAAAACTTTTAATTATTTATTTATTTAATTAATTAATTTATGTATGCGTGTTTTGCCTATATGCAGGTAAGGGCACCCATGCGTGCAATGCTCAAAGAGACCAGAAGAAGGCAACGGATCTTCTAGAAATGGAGTTAGAGATGGTTGTGAGCCTCCGTGTCAGTGCTGGGAACCAAACCCAGGTCCTCCACAAAAGCATCTCTGCTGAGTCATCGTTCCAACCCAAGAAAAAAAAATGTTTATATCTGCCTTGGATTGAATAGATAGTATGTTCACAAGTTTAACAATATAAAAGCTGTGCAGGGAACACAGGAACAAAATGTGTCTGACCATATTGACTCCAATCCTATGGTTTTCTTTCCACGAGGCAATCACGGTTATGGGTTTCTTATGGACAGTTACAACCAAAATCACACTTGTATATTCATATTTAATATGGATAGCAATATTCTAGCCTGTGTCTTGTTTTGTTATGTTATTGCATCCTAGAGATCTTTGCATAACAGTAACATTCTGTACAGCAGTCTCATACATTTTTTTTTAGATTTCTTTTCTTTTTAATTATGTATATATGTGTGTGTGTGCACATACGAGTGCAGGTATATATGGAGGTAAGAGGAGGGCATCAGGTTCCCTGGAGCTGGGGTTACAGGCAGTTATGAGCTGTCTGACATGGGTACTGGGAAGTAAACTCAGGTTCTCTGCAAGAGCAGCACAAGGTCTCCCTATGGCCCCAGTTGGCCTGGAACTTGCTTTGCAGACCAGGTTGGCCTCAGTATCACAGAGATCTGCCTTGCCTCCACTCCTGAGTGCTGAGATTACAGGTGTGCGCTGCCACATCCAGCTTTGTACATTTTAACAGCTACCTAATTTTGTTTCTTCTCTCAATTTATTTAACCAGCTAAGGATAATTACTTCTTTAAAATTTTTTTCCTTAAACAATGCTATAACAAATGTAAATTCATTCTGCAAAGCATATCTATAAATGAAACCCCTTGAGTTTCCTGGGGTGAATTTTTAATTTGAGTAGATACTGCCAAATGGCTATCTATAGATGCTGTACTGTCTTGTTCCACCTACAATGCATGAGCACATGGGTTTCCCTAAAGCCTTACCACCAAAATGTATTAACAAATATCATGATTTTTTTTGCCAATGGAAGAGATTAAATAATTTAAGATTGCACTTCTCTCCTCGTAAATTGAGCATCATTCTGTATTTGTAAGTGCCGCTTCTAATTAGTTTTCTTTGGAATGAATTGCTTGTTCATTTCCTCTGCCTTTTCTATTAGGTCAGCAGTCATTTTCTCTTCTTGATACACAGGAACTCTTTGAATATTAGGGATGTTGTAAATAGTCTCTAATGTGGTAAATTTTATCTTCTGCCTGTTATACTCGGCATCTTTCTTCAAATGGATTTAATTTGTCAACTGTTTAGCATGTGTCTTCTACAGTTTCAAGATGTTTAAAGGCTTTTTATTTTATTGTTGTTTTATTTTTGTGTTGTTGTTGTTGAGACAGGGTCTTCTTTATAGCCCCAGCTGGCCTGGGACTGGCTATGCAGACCAGGCTGGCCTTGACCTCAGAGATCTGAATGAATACCTCTTCCTCCCAAGTGCTGAGATTAAAGGCACGTACCACCACGCCCAGCTTGCTTTTTATTTTGATAGACACATCTTCCCAAATATCTGGCCTCTACTGCTTTCAGGTTCCTCTGTTGGCACTTTCTGAAGGCCACAATATCTACCCCCTCACTCTCCACCCCCTCAACCTCTACCCCCTTCCCATACTGAGCTTCACGTTCATTACCTGAGTTCATTCACAGTTAGCTCTGTTCTCGGGGAGCTTTACAAGAATCCTACATTTTCTTGGCCTACCTTGCAGACTGCGCTCTCTTTATAGTTCTTGCCTCAATTTGAAGCTTATTGGGATCAAAAATAATTTATTAATGTCTTCTCACAATCTACATGCCATTCAAACTGTGCTTTTTCTATTCTTGGGGAATTATACCATAAAAACTGCTCAGATGTGTTGCCTGATGGGGTGAGAATATGCAAAAGCTTGTCTCGCTGCTACAGATAAATAGAAAGCAAAAATATGATGGCAATTTAAAATAAAACAGACCTTCAACTTTATCTCCAGAAATAACACACCACAAAATATACTCATTTTAATGTTTTGTTAGATACGTAGGTAGCTAATAAGTTTATTACACACAACACTGTACTATGTATCAAAATATCCAGGTCTTCCCATTTATAATAAGGAGCTGGGGATGTGGCTCAGTGGTAAAACCTAGTATACCCACAGTCCTGGGCTCTGTCCCCAGCATCACAAACATAAAGAAGTAGATAAACTTAAATCACGTAGCTCTAGTTTAGGACATGTGAAGTGACATTACTGCTAGAAATTGAGGCCATGTTTATTTTAGGTTTGACTTTTGGAAAAAAAGATCCTAAAAATACCAGCTGTTGTTCTCCCTCCCACTTCTGTGCTCTTCAAAAGGTGAATGGGTCTGTCTCAAGAGTTACCAATAGGACTGCTTCACTAAGATCCTACAAGTAAAAGCTAATGTTCTATCCCTGACCCAACTCCCCTGTGCTTTGACTTTTTCTTGTTAGTGTAAGGAAAGACACAGGTGGAGCCAGCACAAGAGAATTTCACTTTTCCCTATTCTTCTCTGTCTATTGGATCAAGGTTACAATTGTCAAAAAGTCAAACACTGGAAAACTACACATACACCATTTCATTTTCTAGTCAGAGGAGAGAATGAGAGTGAATATATACGACAAAAGGACGGTTAAGAATCTCAGTGTCAGCTCACTTTCTCATTCATCTATCCTTAATTCCTTAATTAAGGTACAAGCTTTATTTCCCATCCCCATTACCAGAATTGCTACTTGTCAAACTATCTCTTAGCCTTATCTGCACAAAAGGGTGGGTCTCTGTGAGCAAGGCTCTGGGCTCCCTGTTCTCAGAAACTGGAAGTCATTGATAGAATGCTTTTGTTTGTTTCTCTGCTTGTTTGTTGTTGGTTGGCTGGTTTGGTTTGGCTTTGCCATTCTGCAGTGCTAAGGATCAAACCTAGCCCTCATGCATGCCAAGCAAGCATGTTACCTATCCAGCTACATAACCTGTCCCTGAAAAGGATTTTTAAACCCCTTTTAGCCTTAACATCTTAAGAACCAACAGCCACTCACACATCAACAAAAGTATGTTTTTCTTGTTTATTCTACTGTCAGAGAGCTTTCTTCATACATCTGATAAAATAGCCTGTAGCTCTGCTTAAACAGAAAAAGAAGATAACTGACCTAGTTAGCATTAACTGAGATGACAGTTTGGCCTGTGGGCATGTCTGTGAGGGAGTGTCTGGAATATTAATTGATGAGAGAGGGTCCAGGCCACTGTGGGCAGCACTCTCATGGCAGGTGGTTCTGGGCTATATAAGAAAGTTAGCTAAGCATGTGCCTGTGAATGAGCTAGCAAGCACTGCTCCTCCATGGTTTCTGCCTAAAGCTACTACTTGAGTTCCTGCCCGGACTTCCCTCAATGATGGCTGTAACCTAGAAATATAAGTAAATAAAGCCTTTCCTCCACTGAGTTGCTTTTGGTCATGGTATTTGTACCAGCAACAGAATGAAACTTGAACAATAATCCATCAGCTCTAAAGAAGCAGCTAATTCTTTGTGTAATACTCATACATTTCTAAATTAATTCTTGGTAGTATAATGTTGTTGTTTTTATTCATGTAGCCCAAGATGAACTTAAATTTGCTATGTAGCTAATGATTATCTTGTATTTCTGACCCTCCTGCCTACAACTCCCAAGTACCGGAATTACAGGCATACACCATCATATCCACTTTATACAGTGCTGGGGACTGAACCCAAGACTTTATGCATGCTTGGCAAGCACTCTACTGACTGGCCAGCCTTAACCATCAATTCTTTATATTTAATCCTGTATACTCATGAAACAGTCAAATGACAATTCCAGTATTTTATTTGAATGTCATTTATATAACTTTGGTTTTCTTATTTATTTACTTATATAAACCTATTTTAAGTTTAATAGTTCAATTTGAAACTTAATGTTCCCTCTACCCTAGTTATCCCTTAGTCCTGGATACTTAGCTACCTGAGTTGGCCTCCTTTCCTCACTCTGCCTTTTGTCAGCTTCCTGTAATTTTCACAGACAGTTGCCCTGTTCAGTTCAGTTTCCTCAAATATCTCACAAGCCACTGTCAGAAGTGAGAGGCCTCTGGGCCTCTGGGCCCCTTCTGCTCCATGATTTACCTCTTATGAATATAATCCTTAAGAATTTACAGATATTCATTTACATCATGATTTAATAGCATAACTACAAGGGAAGTAAACACAAACAATACACACACACACACACACACACACACACACACACACACACACGACTTAAAAATTATCTTGAGGGCTGAAGTGATAATTCAATCGTTAACAGCTCTTGCTGCACAAACATGAGGCTAAGAGCTCATATCCCAGCACTCCTGTAACCAGCAGGGCATACCTGTAACTGAGATCTGAGAGTGTGTAGAGGGAGGATGGAAGGGGCTTGCTGGAAAAGAAAATGCCAAAACAGCAAAAGCATGAGAGATACAGGGAGAGACGCTGCCTCAAAGGAGTGGGCTGAGGGATGAGAACAATAGACACCCTCTTCAGGCTTCTGTGCACATGCACAGGTATGCACAACACACACACACACACATACACACACACGCACACACGCATACACCCACAGAGAAACTTACATACAAATATAAATAAATCTTTAAAAACAAAGCAATCTGGACACCATAAGATTCAATATGCTAATTCTTTATAATATTTAACTTGGATCTTTTCTGATTTGTGGTGAGATGTGTTATCTACTGGCTCCCTACATGTGTGTATGTGTGTGTGTGTGTCTGTCTGTGTGTCTATCTGTGTATCTGTGTTTGTGTGTCTGTATGTGCACTTGAGTGCAGGTACCTTTGGAAGTGAAGGTGTTGATCCCCTTGGAGCTGGAATTATAGGCAGTTGCTGAGCCATCTCTCCAGTCCCTAACTTGGAATTTTTAGTAACCACTTATCTCTGCTAATTTTCAACTGTTCCTTTTAAAAAATCAGTTCAAAAGTAAGTTAATTAACCCAGCAATCTGTCTTGCTTCTATTGATAACATTTAAGTGTTTTCACAAGAGGATTTACTCTAAGCTTTAAAATGTGTTTTTAAAAAATGAAAACAAAGCAAAAACAAAATAAAAACTACATTTAAAGTAACTGTTCTTTGCAAGGGCTGCATTTATTTTTCTATAGCACTCTAACCTCAAGGAAGTCTAAACTCAAATCTAGAAAAGTGGAGGTAAAAGAATTAAAAAACAGATTCTGCAAATTGCAAACCCAAAAGCAGATTCACACACACACACACACACACACACACACACACACACACACACATGCACACGCACACGCATACATCCAATTTCAGTGACGTCTTGTTATTGGTAGATTCTGTTTTAGGTTGGCTTTTCAAGACAAACATATTTATGACCCAGCATTAGCACATAGTAGATGTTCGGTTAACTTTAGGTCTATGAAAAGAAAGGCACTTGATATGGCCATGTCACCTTGGCATGAGACCCAGACATTGGCCAGATCACTCTGGAAGTGATCAGCCTGGGTTGGATAATGGAAGGAATAGATGTAAAAGTCCAGAATGGCAGATGCCCAGTTTCACTAACTTAGATGCACTACACATTCACCCTTAGTTATCCCTAAAATTACCTTTAGTTCATTAACCAGGGTTTAGTTCATAACCAGGGTTAATTCCCTTTTGGATTTCAAAGCATTAGACCTATCAATTTAAGTTATGTGAAGAAGGTACAGCTGAAGGCAGGGATGTGGATATCATCCTCCATCATGGAGGCCACTGGCTCCTACGCTGCAATGAGGTTTTTCACAATAAGCTTCATTCCCTTGGGAGGTCAGTATTTTTTTTTTTTTTGAAATCAAAGAATCTGCCACATTTCCATTAACCGTTATTAGAACTATAAGCAATATATTCTCCAAACTGCTATGGCAGGGTAAGACAACTGAAAACTAGGTTATGTCAGAGAAAATTACTACACGGTCACCAGTTAGTGTAACAGCTGATGAAAACCAGTGAGAAAAGAGATAACAAAAAGATACTAAGAAATAGAAACTCAGAAAAGGAATTAGGGAACTTATAATGCAGGAAACCTATCCCAATACTTATAAAATAACCACCTAAAATGATACGCAGTCAAAATGACATTATAAATATTCCACAATATCCTTAGAAATTCCCTGTGTGAGCAGGCAATGGTGGCAAATGCTTGTAACTCAACAGTGAGGTAGCTGAGGCAGGAGAACTGTGAAGGAGGTCAGCCTGACCTACATAATTAGTTCAAGATCAACCTGAGCTACATAGCTAGAACCTGTTAGAACAAGGAAACTAATAAATATCTGGCATCCCTGTCTCCACAAGGGAGCACAAGCAACTCTCTGTTACAATGAGCAGACCTTCAGAGGGTTGTATACTTGTGACAGAGGTATGACGAGAGAATATACATGCACATGTCCATATCTGGCAATATTCATTGGCAACAATATGAAAGCAAACCTAAAGGTTCCTGGACCCTTGTGAGGTGGCTATTAGCATCTTTATTTCAGGCATGCAGTAACTCAGATTCAGAAGTTCCCCACCCTCATATCATATAACACCAGTAATCTGTCCTGACCCAATCTTTTTTATTTAACCCCAGGACTCCCTCAACTCTGTAAACTTACCTCACCATCAATGTTGACACATCACAGTATCTTAGCCATTAGTTCTTAGTTCATTTACATCAGTAAGTAGACAATACGAATGAGTTTTCTGTAATATTCTCTCTCATAGACTATTCCACAGTGACTCAGATACATTATCAGTGTCCATTCTTCAACTTTGAAGGTCCTCACTACTCCTGAGAGCTCCAAGCCATGTGTTCAAACAGAACACAGAAGTTCAAACAGAAGTTTGCTATCTACTAACTTCATATTTAACATCTGAAAGCTCCCATCATAACCTCTCTAGTTCCTTTACTTAGTCAAATATCTCTGCCTCTTTCTTCCTCTCCTTATCTAGGATCACAAGGCTTGGATTTTTTTCTCAGTATTTTTAAAATCAACTCAGTCTTTTTCATTTGCTCCAAACCTGACTACTCTCAGTTCATTTGGCAGCCAACCAGGGTTCCTACCTTCAATCTCTTCTACCCTCCACCCTAGACTTAACAACACCTAGAGTGATTCATTGTTGGGAAATTGTCCCGTGCCTCCCACCTCTCGTGGTCCTATCATTTCCTCCATCCCAAATAGCTCTTCTCCTCTCATGACTACTTCCTGCTCATTCTTCCGACAAACCTCCTTCATGAACTCTTGGCAATTTGTGCATAAACAGAGGGACTGTGGCTTGTCCTTCAATGACATCTTCTAGGTCTTTTGCCACAGAAGCCTATTATCTTGGGACAGCTCTACCATCCTTGCTTTCTTCTTCCCAGGAATTTTGAAATCATCATCACTGATTCTTCTAAGACCTTTTCATAAAACATAAGACCCTCTTTTTCTTTTTTTTAATATAATGATCACCTATGAACTCAGCACCATATTAAGACCATTACCTATAACTTTAGCTTATATTCACCTGTGGTTATCTCCTTGATCCCTCCCAAGGCAACTCTCATCCTTACATTTCTTTAAGGTTTTTATTTGCTTGTACTTGTGAGGGGTGACATGTGCCTCATGGTGTGAATATGGAGGTCAAAGGACAACTTGTGGAAGTCAGTTCTCTCATCATGTGGGTCCTGGGGATAGAACTCATGACATCAGGCTTTGCTGCCTGCCCACCTTTGCCTGCTGAGTCATCTTACTGATGACATCTTAAGTTTTATGTTCATCATCCTTTTTTTTGCTTTTAAAAATATGTATTTCATCAGATATATGCAAAAGAAGTTTGTTTGTAGTTGCTTATTTGTGTTTGCCTATTTCCCTGGCTCCCTTGTCTTGGACTAGTCTTGGCAACATTTGGCAAGTTGAATACATCTCTACAAACCAGCAATTCTATTCCTCAGTATTAACCCAGGAGAAATGCCTGCACATGCACCTCAGGAAATATGAATGATCGTAGTAAAATTGCAATTTTGGGGGAATGAGAAAAAACTAGTAGCCACTTGTTGGGAAACAGACAAACCTATTTTTTATGGGATACACATGGACATGATACAGCAGTGAGTTACCACTACTTACAACATGAGTGAATCTCAGTGATATAACAGTGAGTGGAGCTGATCAAAGAAGAGAAACAAGGGATGGTAAGAAACTTGTCCAAGATTTATAAAGTATAATAATTACTTCTTAACTTATGCAGTTAAAAACTCTCTTTTGACAATTTATACTTAGCTTTCTTAAAGCAGACACAAGGGCAGGATCAGGCTTTCACCCTGCCAGTGTCTAGACCAGTGTCTGGAATAAAGTGGGTGCTCAGTAAGGGATCAGCAACTGAACACGGAATGCTAGTTAACCAAGGAATTTAATAAAATGAAATCTCCTAGTCAACAACTCCATGAGTAATCAGATGAAACTTTTGTCTACTTATAGTTTCACATAACTTAGTATCCATCTACAGCACCACCAAAAATATTTCATCTTGAAAGGTCATTATCCTTACTGAAGAAAAGTAGGGATAAGACAACATGCATTATGTGATCCTGCAAAATCCAACAGAACTACAATATACTAAAGCCAAGAGACATCTGATAATCATCATAATCTGAAATGGAAGTATCCCCCAAAGCAGTCTATTCACTGAATGTATAATTAAGTCACCAACATCACAACTGAAAATCTGGGCAGAAACAGGATTTTCAGGCCTGCTCAAAGCAACGGTTTTAAATTTCAAAATACTCTGTAATCTTAAGAAAAACATTTTAGGGTAAAATACATCAAATCTGGCTGCAAAGAAAATAGGAATAATATTCCACCAATCAGGGCCTTCCTTATAACCCAAAGAGGCATGCACATTCTCTGTAGGTGATTATAGCTCTTACACTGCAGCTTCCCTTCGACCTTGGGAACCGGTTCCTTCCCAGAATACGGCGAGGTCTTCTGTTTCATTTATTATTAGTCTTTGTACCTGCAATGCTGTAGCGCTGGATAGAAATACCAACATAGTGAACTCGCAGTTCCCAGAACTGCAGAAATGCTTCCAAAGTATATATATATGCAAAAACTAAACAAGAGAAAACAAAGTTTAATACTTTTAAGATGGGAAATTTCTTAATTTTGCCTTTGAATATTACATTTCTTAACCAGTTCTGTGATTTTTAACTAGCAATTAATATGCAATTTTTAAATTTAAGAAAAGATGATCAATAACAATGATTTTGCTGTTCAGGGGAAAGATCAAATATAATATATAATGTATTAAATCCATCCCAGAGACTTAAAAATGGAAATTCTTATAAAGAAAAAGCCTTATAGGACTTTCTGTCCGGGAGAGAGAGAATCTGGCAACCCAGTGGGTCTGTCCGCTTAGTTTCCTGCTGTTTGAATGTCCATTATGTAATGCTTTCCCCAGCTTTGGGTCTCTAGTTTCAACAACCCTAAGGTAGATCACAGAATTGTCACCAAATCAGTATCTGGCCATAACTTTCAAAAACAGCTTAGGACGTGGCGTGCGGGTGCGTGTATATAGAGTAGAGGCTTTTGAAAATCTGCTGGTGTGATCGGCTCTCCCCAGCGTCCTCACCAGGTTTCCCATCCCCTCCTCCCCTAGCATCCCCGCGACGCGATTGCAGGCAGCTCCAGGCTCGCCGCAGGGGAAGCACGTCTTGACTGCAATGCAAACCCTGTCCGGATCTGAACCCGGGAAGGAAGCTTAAGCCCGAGCCGGCAGCGTAGACGCAGGCTGCAGGGAGGGCTGCAGGGACGCCAGCCTGGGTTAGCTAGGGGTGGCCGGCGAGGGCAGTCCGCAGTGCACGCGCACCGCGAAACCAATGCACAACTTCGCAGCCGCTACTAGCTGGTCCTCGGATTCCCTGAGAAGTACGGCGTAGGCGTCAGCTCGCGCGGGCGCTGGCGCTTTCACCCGCACGGGTTCGGTTCTCCGCCGACAATTACATCAGTCCTTCCTGCCCCAGCTTCCATCCCCTGCCAGCTCCAGCAGTGGGCACCGAGGAGCGCGCGGGGGGGGGGGGGGGGGTGCGGGTGCCAGGAGGCTGGAATGCCGGGTAGGCGCGGGGAGCTTGACACCAGCGCCCCCTCCCATCCAGACCGCGTTAGAGACCAATCCACCGCCCTCACTCCCCTGCCGTCCGGGGTCGCCCGGGGCCACCCGGCTGGGGAGCTGCCGGGGACCGCGATGGCTCCGGGACCGGGGCTGCAGCTGCCCACGGCGCGTTCCCGGGGTCCCGGCCCTCTGGACGCGCACAATACCCCGGGGCCGCGCTGTGGATAAGGCGGTGTCCTCCCCCGGCGTCCGCTCCGCACCCAGGACCCCTACCTGCAGGGCGAGCCGCCGATCGCGGGGAAGGATCGGGCCCCGGCGGGAGCAGGGCGCACTGGCCGGCGGAGGCTCGCCAGGCGCGGAGGACGGGCGCCGCCTGCGCCGGGCTGCGGTCTCCAGCGCGGACGGCGGCGCGGCGCCTCCAGTGGTCCTCCGCGCCGCAGCCCCTCCTCTCCCACGGGCGGGGCGCGCTGGCGGGGCGGCGCTCCGGGCTCCCCGCCCCCGGCTCCCGCTAGCCCGCTGGCTCGGTGCGCTCCGAGCCACCGGCGGCCGGATCCCGCGGTCTCCACGCTATCCGCGCATTGCGCGGCTGCACACTCACCGCGCCCACCTCCCGCGGTCCTGTAGCCTGGGTTGACCCCAGCCGGGCCTCCATGGGAATCCATGGAGTACGAAGAGCAGCCTCGGGGAGACCGGGGCCAGGCGGTAGCAAAGCCGGCAGAGGCCAGTCCAGCCGAGGTGGGCGCGCAGGGTTGGCATGGAGAGGCCGAGAATGAGCCAACGCTCAGGCCCTGGAGCTCGGCCCCTCCGGCCTTGAGAGAGATCTTCACCAGGAGGCTGCAGCCTGGCGGCCTCTCCTCCATGCAGCCAAGCCCCCAGCCCTCCGCGCCCTTCTGAGGCTCTCGTTCAACCGACACTAAAGTGCCTGCTCCCTGTCCCAGGAACTTCCTGGAGAGACACGGGAGTGTGAAAAGAAGGGCTACGGGCTTCTTGAAGCTCCTGGCAGAGCCTCGCAGGGTCAATGCCACCTCCTTGCATCCCTCCTACCTAGAAATTTCCACATTTAAGCGGTTCCTGGCCTGTGTCCAGGAGCAGGTTGATCAAAAGGCAAATTTGCAAGGAGGGTCGGAGTAATTAAAATATTTTCACAGACGTTTCTTCCGAAAAAGAATAACTCAAGAAATGTCCGCAAGTCAAGACATTGCTGTCATCTACATCTTCAGGGGAGCGAATTTAGGGAACAGTTGACTGTGCCAAGCAGGAACTATGACAGCAATGCTGGGGTGCTCTGCGGGCGCTCTAGGTGTTTTGAATTGGATGGAGGGTACCTTTAAAAGATGAAGATCTTGCTCCCCATTGAGACAACTTTAATGGCATTCGCTGTGCTGACACAATCCTGATTTGCTGAGACAGCTATATGTACCCTTTCCTACATACACTTTCTCAGTCTTTGAGATTAGCTTCTTCCATTTTGAGCAGGCAGGTCATAAAATAGCAGATGCTAGGCCCAGTGACACAGGGAAGTCTCACCCTAACCGTGCCCTGTGCAGACAGTCTCCACAAAGGAGCCCTTAGGTGACTGACCTTCACTCCATCATAGCTCCCTTTCCACCTGGCATCTGGGTTCCACTGACAGAAACTCTGATAAATCTCTCTCTCTCTCTCTCTCTCTCTCTCTCTCTCTCTCTCTCTCTCTCTCCTCTCTCTTCCCCCCTTCCCTTCTGCTCTCCCTCTCTCCCTCTCACACACACAAAGCACACATGAAAAATACCATAGTGTGAGAGGAAACAAGAGCGTTCTCAGTCTTTACCTTAAAACGTTCTTCTCAAAATTTCGCACTGACTCCCTATTAGCAGAATCATAAACTATGGAGGTGAGGAAGTGGGGAAACTATACAAACGTACACCTCATGGTTTATCATAAGAATGCTTGTGTCCTTTTTATTCTCTTCCATAGTACCTGTGTGTTGTATTATTTTGAAAACAAATTTTATACATCAGAGGGAAAAGTCTCCTACCTGTCTTGCTGACTAATGGTCAAATAAGATGTAATGACACTACACATCCATCTAGGAGAGTGGTGGATTAAAGGGAGGTGGATGTGTAGAGCTGTATACCAAGGCAGTTCTCCACTCTGTATAGCACAATATTTAGAAAACTCAGACTGGCAGAGACATGTAAATATGAGTAACGGGCTTTTTGCTGTTCTTCAGCTATGGACTATTGATTAGAAAACTGCCAGGGAGCAGTGTTTTCATTACTTGTATATTCTTGCTGAGAGTTTAAATCGTAAGTTGGATGTTGGCTAAAAGGATCTCTGCTTCCATAATCCGTCTCTTTTGTTTGTCTAAGAGAAATACGTATTCATAGACTTTCATTGAAGGAAGATAATGTTCTCAAATACTCAGTGCTATCAATCCTATAATTTCTATTACATGCAAATGAACTGAGCCTCATATGACTCCCCCACCCCATCAATTGATCCAAATCATGCTTCATTTTCATTCCAGGCTCTTTTTCTAGTGTTTTTGTTTCGGGGATTGTTTGTTGTTGCTGTTTGTTCGCATGTTTGTTTGTTTGTTTGTTTGTTTGAGACAGGGTTTCCCTGTAGCCCCAGCTGGCCTGGAACTCTCTATGTAGACCAGGCTGGCCTAGAAACTCACAGAGATCTGCCTGCCTCTGCCTCCCAAGTACTAGGATATAAAGTTATGCACCGCCATGACCACCCTTCATTGCAGTTTTTATTGCTATTTTATCTGGGTTTATTAAGAAGACTGAAGTATTAATGCTTCACTGGAAGATGCAACCTCAGGGCATCAGGTGAAGGAATATGGAGGTGAGACAGGGAAGACTAGGAAATAAACAGTGATGTTAGGAATCTAGCCTATACTTGAACCTGAAGAGATTGCCCAGCTGTTTAGCCATTCTGTAAGCAGAATGGTGCTATTGAAATCTGTGACCAAGGACAGTCCATTATAGGAGAGCCAAAGAAGATCTCTGCCAGCAAGCCACTTCTCATCTTCCATCTTTCAGTGGTTTTCCCCAAATCCAGAGTGAATCATAGGACCCTCTAGGTACATGCAAAAGAATTAAATCCCATGCTTTGTAGTCAAAATATTGTACTTGGGCTGGATTGTTCTTCAAGTGACTTGATTATTCTGGGAACTATGAGTCTCTAAATCTCCTTTCCTGTGTATTTACAGGTCTGTATTTGTTTTAGCAAAAGTCAAGTCATCTGATACTTGAGAAGCAAAAGTGACACAACAGCACTGCGTTTTTGTCATCATTGGTTCAAAGAGACAACACCATTTGTAACCAATGTGATGAGACCCACCAGGCTTCTGTTCTCACTCTTCCCTGTTCAGTGTTCTCTATGGAATAACTGTGACCATAGGCCAGTTAGCGACTTCACAGAAACTCACAAAGGCGGTGGCCACAAAGTCCCAAAAGCCTTCTGGAGATGACTATGCCAGCCCCCTCTGTGGTTTCACCATAGCTGCTAGATGTCCCTAGTTTCTTGATTACCATCTAGTTTGGATTCCCTTTTTTGTGTCAAGGCTGGTCTCTAATCCTTCAACTTTCCTTTGCAGACTTCTCCAACTCCCACAAGTGCAAGGACTACGTCCTTTGACAAATTTCCTCATTCAGCACATCCCCAGTGGTTCTGCTTCCCTGATGGAACCCTGTGTGCCTGAGCTGAGTTGCTTTAGTCTTGCAATGGAGTAGGGACTTGGGAGCAGTTGCAGCGAATAGCTGAGAAGCCAGGAGAAATGGGAGGTCGTACTCTAGCTGTGCTTCACACACACAGACACATACCCGTGTACACACAGACAACATGTATGCATGTATGTATGTATGTATGTATGTATGTGTAATGTATGAGTGTTTTGTCTGCTTGGTTGGTGCACCACATGCATTCAGTGCCCATGGAGTCTTGAAGAGGACGTCAGATCCCCTGGAACTGAAGTTACAGAGGGTTGTTGGGCACTGTGTGGGTGCTGGGAATTGAACCCAAGCCCTCTGCAAGAGGCTCCTAGCTGCTGAGCCATCTATCTCTCCAGCCCCAATTTGTGTTTTATATAAGCAGCAAAACTGTACATCACCTGACACTGTTTGTTCATTGAACAGATTCATCTTTGGTACTGTTATTTAGTGATTATTACTAAATTGACTTATTTTAATAAATTACTCACCTAAGCAAAGTGAGCAATTATTTTGCCTTTAGTGAGATATTGTTTTGGCTTCTTTAGTAGAAACCAAATTATACATCACATTGGAAAATTTTGACTTGTACTTTGTCCCAGCTATGGGAAAAATCCATTTTGATATGAATTTAAGTACATAAATAAGCATTTTCTTTGTAATTTGCTTTTTACACAGTGGACCTTAAAACAGACTTATCAGGGCCACTGAGCTGGCTCAGTGGGTAAAGGTACTTTTCACCAAGACTGATAATCTGAGTTTGATCCCTGGGACCTGCATGGTAAAGGAAAGAACCAACTCCCAGGACCCACATGGTAGAAGAAAGTCTACTTCTACAAGTTGTGCTCTGACTTACACATTCACCTCACCTCCTCACAACCACATGAGATAAATAAGCAAATAAATGTAATTTTAAATTTTAAAAATATATATTATTTTATTATGGAAGAGTAATATGTGCACATGAGCATAATAAGGCTCACAGAGGCCCGAGGCCTCAGATCCCCTGAAACCGGCATTTACAGGCAGTTGTGGGCCACCCTAGCATGAGTGCTGGGGACCAAATTTGGATCCTCTGTAAGAGCAATACATGTTCTTAATTACTGAGCCTTCTCTCCAGCCGCCAAAAAAATTGTACTTTTAAAAACCAAATTTTTCATTTTTACAATATCAAAGGAGCAGTCAGAAGAGCAAAGGACATACTATTCCAAACAACGAGTTGTGGGAGGAAGGCTGCAGTGTTCCCTAGTGCTTCTAGGTGGGGAATTTTCCTCTTGGCTCTTTATAGCCTGCTTGCCAGATTTGGGACTGGTTTTACAAATGTACCTACACTTTCTCCCTGATTGGTAACTCTCCCTCCAAATCACACATATTATTGAAACTGTGCTTCCCCAAAAGACCACCTTCAAGAACTTCTGGGCAAGTATCCAGCAAGCACAAATGTCATATCTCAAGGATCTGGACTCCTTCATTCCCATACTCTTACCATTTTCCTAAGTGACTTGCTGATCCAGCCCAGAGAATAGCATCATCTCCACTGCATAGTGAACGTTTTGTTAAGAGTGTCTTGACACAGTGTATAAAAGGATAAAGAATTGAGTTTTGTTGAGTTTACAGAAACAGGTCAGCTTGTCATAGTGGAGGTAGGAGACAGTGCTAGCTAGTTACTTGTTCATTTAATTTAATGTATTTGAATGGCTAATATGAATTAGGTACTATTCTAGGCATTTGAACTATTTTGAGCATGAAAAAAAAAGACCTTTGCCCTGATGGAGCTTACCTTCTAGCAGATGAGACAGATTCAGTAGATGAGTAAATTACACAATACATTAGAAACTCATAAATGATTCAGAGATGGGGTGTTGAATGTATTAAGAAGGATAGGACAAGATAGCCAAATTGAAGATTAATAAAATAACAAACTTGAGTGTCACTGAGAAGGTGACACATGAGCAAAGGCCTGAAGGAGAGGAGGAGGGTCATCCTGGAGCATTCTACTCCCATGCCAGTCAGTGCTGTGAATGCACATGCCTGGAAAAACTTCTCTGGTGAGAGTTGTGAGATGCACTAATCTATAGGTATAACAGTAAGTCATTGGGAGTCAGTTTAATACTATATATTTAGCAGAATTTCTCTGCTACAGCCTGTGACCTGTCCAACAACAGGATCTTGGCCCTGATAATAGTGCCAAGTATGGACTTCATCTTGTGAAGCAGGCCTCAAATCCAATCAGAAGGTGATTGGTTGCTCCCATAACATTTGTGGCACTACTGCACCAGTGGGCATATCTTGCCAGGCCAGTCATTATTGTAGCTTTCAGGTTTCACAGTTGAGTAAGGCTGGTGATTACTTTTCCAGAAGGGCAAGACCAGAGTGCCTGGCACAGTGGGTAAAGGAGTAGGTGATGGGCCAGATCATGAAGGACATGTAAGCCATTGGGAGGACTTTGAATCTTATTGTGAGAAGGAGATGGGTTGCAGGAGAGATATTATTTGACTCAGATTTCAGAAGAGTCACTCCACCTCCTGTGTAGAAAATAAACTATAGGGAAGTAGGCATGGGATCAGGGAGAAGGTTCTTTTCTCCAGTCCAGTGATAAAGGTGGCTTAGGGTTAGATGGTAGAGAAATAGAATTCATAGTGCATCATGCAGGTACAGATGGTTGGATTTTTTCTGATGGACTGGATTTCTGATGGGTTGGATCATGCTGGTAACTGTTTGCATGAGTTATGAATGAGACTTATTGTCATTATATTGTCCATTTGGTAAGGTTGAGGATAGGAAATGATGGCCCTTCTGCTTCTAGTTCAGGTGACACTGATCACTGACAAAGATCCTAATGCCTGGGTGTGACCATTACATTCTCTGGGCTTTCACACACACACACACACACACACACACACACACACACACACACTCAAACACAGGATTAATCCCCATGGTAAATGGAATGTTTGGGCAAAAACAAAATAACTCCTTAAACATACAAAAGTTCAAAATGAAGTCCTCTCCCTTGAGGTTATTGAAGTAAATTAGCAAAATAGAGCCCCCTGCTTCCTTTCCTGGGGTCTAATATTACCAGAAGAAATCTTGGAGCATCCCATCAGAGCTATCACATGTTAATGGGAAAATTGGGGTTCCCTCTTGGGGTTCTTAGTTTCATTAATAAAATAATTTAAGAATGAACTTAAAAGGTCTAGGACAATTAGAGTTTGAAAGAAAACCTCCAGGGCAGTCAAACTGTAAATGTTGGCAGCTGTCTGGAGGAGGGAAATGGTGAGGAAGAAGAGGAAAACCCTGCCCTTTTGAATTGGTTGAGGTTTGGCAAGCAGGCAGCCACGTGGCAGACAAGAAGCTAAATGGCACAAAGCATGGGGGAGGGTGGGTTACTATAGAGAAAGAGTGAGGAAGCCCAACATGTTAGGGAAAGCATGCTTTGAAAAAAAGATAGAAGAAAGGAAAAGTTAGGCTCTTCTAAGTAATTCAGAGAGGTAGGCAGACTTACAAAGGTGTCTGACTGGGGCTCTTTAAGCAGATACACTAGGAGGGGGAAATTCTGGAAAGGAAAAGTACATTATCTCATTAAAGTGAAAATTCTTCCTCCTGTCACTTTATTCTGGCTTACAGTGAGTCCCCCTTCCTGAGGGGTGGTCCCTTAGCCAGGAAATTGACCTGTCCAACTGGAGCTTTAGATCACCACTAAGCCAGAGAGTCTATTCTCTTGGCCAGAAGGAAATAGCTTTTCCTCAGACTTCTAATGCTACCATAACATTAATTTAGTCAACTCAGACTTAGAACATACATCCTCAGCCCATAGGCTAGATCCTTAGTTTCATTGTTTGGGGGTTTTGTTTTTGCTTTTAAAATTGTGTGTGTGTGTGTGTGTGTGTGTGTGTGTGTGTGTGTGTGCGCATGTGAGTGCAGGCACCCTTGGAGGCCAGAGGTGATGGGTCCCCCTGGAACTGGAGTTAAGGCAGTTGTGAACCATGTGAAGTGGGTGCTGGGAACCAAACTCAGGTCCTCTGCAAGAGCAGTAAGCACTGTTAACCTGAGCCATCTCTCCAGCCCCCTTAATCTCCTTGTTATCACATTCATTCTTTTTGGACAAGCCCCCTTTCCTCCAAACAAGGTAAGGGAGCAAGAGCTCAACATTCCTTTTGCTTTGTTTGTCTTTGAGACAGGTCCTTACTCGTAGCCTAACTCACATGTGCAGTTTTGGGGGGTTGGTGCAGGGGCTAAACCCAAGGCCTTGCTCTTGGTTCTATCACTGAGTTATATCTGTGCCCCTTAAATTTAGCATTCTTTTTTAAAAAACAGCTTTAATGATCTGTAATTCATATACCATACAATTTATATACTTACATATACCATGCAATAATTTACCCATTTACATGTGCAATTCAAGGATCTTAGTAAATGTATAGATACATTCAATTATCATAAACTGATGAAATATCTTTTTGCTACTGCCTCTCTATTCTGCACCCCCAAATCCATAGCAACTATTCATGTACTTTGTTGTTTTTTAAACATTTTTAATTAAAATTTTGCGATTCTCATACAGTATAATTTCGTATTATTTAGATCCCCTCCCCTATCCACACCTCCCATTATTGCCCCCCACCCAATTTAATGTATGTTTAATATAGCCTATAGAGTCTGATTTGTGTCCCCAAATGTCCTGTAATGTGGTCCATCCACCTGGAGCCTGGTTAACCTACCAAGAGTCTAAACCTTGAAAGAGACTGTCTCTGCCCCTACCACCAACCCATCTGTTACCAAAATTTCCTTAGGTTGGGTTGGGGTTTCTTACCTACTTCCCCATGTCTATGATGGGACTTCGTCTGGTTTGAGCTTGCATGGGCCTTGTGCATGCTGTTACCATTGCTGGGGATCTCAACATTCTTGGTCCACAAAGATGCTAAGGAGTTGAAACTTCTCTGTGGAAAAATTAGCATAACAATAGATGCTGATAACCTGAGGCAAGTCATACCTCTGTTCCAATGATTTGGGAATATTATTTCCCTGGCTTTGTCTCCCAACTCTTTATTATTACTGGAAAAAATGGGCCATGTAGGTATAGTGAGAAAACTTAGTTAATTCCCAGAGGTTACATTTTAAACACATTGAATCAGAGTGAGAAAGTCTTTTTTTAATTCTCTTTCATTTAGGGGGACTGATCTCAAGGAAGGAGTCTCAGTTCAACACCTACATATCTCCCATTTTAATAAACAGCCAGCAGATTACAGGCTTAAGTTGTTGATCATAGGATATCTCCAGAATTTAATAAAATTTATGGTTTTGGTTCTCACAGTACTTGTTTTTAGGGTTATTTTCTGTTTGAGGCTTGTGATATGGTTATGATGTAAAGTTGATATTTTAAAATTATTTATTTAATAACCACATACTTAGAAGAAGCATTTCATTACATCAGCATT
>NW_008357637.1:8281072-8281780 GCF_000622305.1 Nannospalax galili | reverse complement strand
TTTTACTAACTACATGATTAGAAGCTTTTCACTACAGCTTTAACATATTCAGTAACACACTCCAGAGGAACAGTACATCTCTTTCACAAGTGGGTTCAAGTTTCTAGGTTCACAGTTGAATTAATATAGTTATACATTATTGAACTCAGTATAAGCCCTGTAAGACATAAAATTGGATAAGTTTTTAACCTTTAAAAAAGATCTCCATTTCATTTTAGAATATATTGTTACCTGCAGAAAGACTCATTGTTTTTGTTACTAACACTGAGATGTTGGCGCTTGCATCTCTAATCTGTATGTATCTGATTATTCTTAATCATAATTGGTTGCACTTGGATCCTTGGCGCCTGTGTATGTCTACAAAGTCATTGGGCAGATCAGAATGGGAGAAAATCTTCACCAGCAACACATCCGATGGAGGATTAATAACCAGAATATATAACGAACTCAAAAAACAGAGAACCAAGACAAGAAGCAACCCAATGGACTAAAGAGCTGAACAGAGAGTTCTCAAAAGAGAACGCAAAAGAAGAAGTAAAGATGGCTATGAAACATCTTAAAAGATGTTCAACATCACTAATAATTAGGGAAATGCAAATTAAAACCACTTTAAGATTTCATCTTACCCGAGTCAGACTGGCTAAGATCAAGAAAACAAATGATACCAAATGTTGGAGAGGATGTGGGGAAAGGGGAGCACTCATCCAC
>NW_008357637.1:8280386-8280722 GCF_000622305.1 Nannospalax galili | reverse complement strand
AAAAAAAAATCAACATATGTTCTCCCTCATATGTGGATCCTAGAACAAGACCCTGAAATGAGTATGCAACCAGACATAACTACAGGAGCCAGGATAATGGAAAGGAAACAGGGAGGTAAAGGAAAAGAAAGAACCTGAAAGAGAAGAACAGTAGGAAACAGGCCTTAATAAGGGAGATATGGATAAAAATTGGGTTAGTTTAAGGGAGGGGGGAGGGAAGGGTATACAAGGAACCTAGGGGATAAAGGGAAAGAAGGAGCTCAAGTGAGGTAGGACCATAGGAGTAAGGGACCATTAAGGGAGAAAGAGGGGGGAAATGGGGGCACCTTAAGTGGG
>NW_008357637.1:8271492-8280267 GCF_000622305.1 Nannospalax galili | reverse complement strand
AGAGGGACATAAAGGACACTTTTTGCTCCTTGCCCTCCTAGGTTGACTACTTCCAGGGGACTATGAGCATTTCTCAAAATGTCCTGTAATGGTGGTAGGTCACCTGTCCTCTTGATCAAGGAGGCCGAGGAAACCCCACCAGATGGACTTGAACCAATGTCCAGTCTACAAAGAGTAGGATCAACACAGAAGAATCTTTTCTTCCATGCTTCCAAGTGAAGCCAACCATGGTTGAGCAGGACCTTTGACTTATCTTCCCATAGGTGGAACTGGTAAAAGAAAGGAGCCAGGGGCTCCTCCCAAACCCATGCGACCCCTGAGGAACAAATCCTCAAATGACCTTAAGAATAAAAATAAATTGGTTTATCTGGGCCAATGTGGGAGACAGGCTTGAGCCTAGGGTGAAAGTCTTAATGACAGCCATACAGCAGGCCCCAGGCAACGGCCCAACCACTGGAACCACAAGGAAGACCTTGTGAGATTTGTTCCCATTGGCAGATCATGAGACTGATGTCTAGAGCTCTCCACTCCCTAATCACCACCCTTGAGATCCCAAATTGCAACACAGCCTGGGTCACATGATTCCCAGGAAACCAAGCCCCATAAGGAAACTGGAACCTAAGTAACCTGAAAGCCATTTTGCTAATGAGGTGTCTGTCTCACCATGTCATGATAGGACACAGCCCTGCCAAAGATCTGAGTTGTAACTTCTTGATTGGACCCCTACCACTACATAAGCTTGTGCCCTTCTACAATAAACTGGATCTGCATCAATGAACCTGGTCTCCTGTGTCTGAATGGGGCTCTGCTGACACAGTCTCCTCACCAGCCCTGGGGTCTGGAACCCGTAGAAGTAGCGATGATCCATGATTGGAGGCAGGCCGTTGGGAGTAGAAGAGCTGTCTCAGCACCACAAGGATGGGAAGAGCGACCATAGCTTGCAGGAGGCGGTGCCCGTGTGCTCGCAGGCAGCAGCTGTATAATTGGAGGAGCAGCTCCAGGAGTCAGCACCCAGTACCAGAAGAGTGGAGGGGTGGCCATAGCTGGCGGCAGCTGCAGGCCAACTGTATGGCCTTAAACACCCAAAAGGAAAATATAACCAAAGATTAAAGGGGCCAATATAATTTCTTAAGAATTCATATGCATAGCTAAAGGCTACATAACAAGCAACAATGCCAGACATACCTTCTTTTGAGTTTTTGGCCCCAAAGGGACTCCCAGATAGTAACCCAGCATAGAACTGGGAAAATGAACAGCAGTCCCTAAACTTATCTTAAGGAATATTGACAACTGATTGCTGCTAGGTGAGGAACAACTGACCTTCCCAAAGCAAAGAGCTCTAGATAGGCTGACTAGATTCACCAGATGGACAAGTCGTGGGGAATAGTGGGGGTGCTGACAACACAGCAGACAGTAGCAGGGATACCAGAGTATAAGGACTCTAGTGGGGGGAGGGGGGCTATGGGAGAGTGCCATCTGGGAAGTGGGTGTATAGTCAAATGAGATGGTTTGGGATGTTCTGTGTGATACACACACAAATCAACAAATTTTCAAAATATGTATTATATTTGAGGAGGAAGCATAGAAATTTATGTCATGCTAATTAGTAGAGGTGACAAACAATACCATTGAAATCTGCCCGATGACTTTATAGACATACACAGGTGTGTAAAGTTGATTTTTAAAATGACTTCATTTAATGCTAGATATGATGGTGCATGCCTTGTAGTCCTAGCACTCAGGAGGCAGAAGCAGGAGGATCAGGAGTTCAAGGTCATTCTTGATTACATAGCAAGTTCTAGGCCAGTCTAGGCTACATGCTAGAGGAGGCTTTGTCTCAAAAAGAAAGCAAAAACAAAGAAGGAGAAGGATGAGGACAAGGAGAAGTAGAAATTCATTCAAAGTTTTGTTTCTTGTTAGTGGTATTGAGGATCAAACCAGGAGCCTTGCTCATGTGCTACATCAAGTGCTCTACCCATGAGCCATATCTTCTGCTGCCCAAGAAGTTTTTTCTTTTTTAAAGTTTTAAATTTATTTTTGTATACGTACGAGCATTTACCTGCATGTATGTAGGTATATCATGTGCATGCAGTGCCAACAAAAGCCAGAAGAGGGCGACAGATTCCCTGGGACTGGAGTTACAGTTATTTGTTAGCTGCCATGTACGTATGGGGAGCCTAACCTGGGTGCTCTTAACCAGAATCATCCCTCCAGCCCCAAAATTTTTTATTTTCCTGCTTTTGTTATTGTACTTTTGTTTTTGTTTTTTGAGATGCAATCTCATCTTACAAATAACCTAAACATTCATAATCCTTTTGCCTCAGTCCCCTGAGTGCTAGGATTACATTCCTGACTGTGCCACCATTCCTGACTTTCAAGAATACCTTTTAGCACCAGGTGGTAACACACACCTTTAATCCTAGCACTTGAGAGGCAAAAGCAGGCAGACCTCTTTGAATTCCAGGCCAGCTGGGGCTACGGAGATACCCAAAGAGCACACTCTTTAAAAGAAGTCCATTTAAAATCATACTAGGGACCAGGAGTGGTGACACAGACCTATAATCTCCATACTTAGACTGGGGCAGGAAGATCAAGAAGTCAAGACCAGCCTGGACTGCATGATGAGACTACGTCTCTGACTAGCTAAATAAATGTTTAAAATTGGAAAGCAATACTCTCAAAGGTACATAAATATGCCCACTACAACCCCCCCGCACAAAAACAAAAATTCAAAGAAGTCTTACCAGAACAATTGAAACTTCAAAAAAACTGGTACATTGGAAAAACAGAAATAACAATAAACAGAAAGGCTGAGGTTCTGAATCTACTATCAACCTTTCCTGGTATTGCTGGGGAAACTGGTATTCCCTTCAGGGTTTTAGCGTCATTGATAAAAGAATTTTAAAACAGATTATGAAGCATGACCAAGGACCATTTTATTAGCTCACGAATGGGGATAAATATTCCTCCCATCTCTTTAGCTCATCTTTAGGTGAGTCAGATTTCCACTGGGGTGGTCTCCTGGCCAGTTGATTGACAGGCCCAGATGGATTAATGGTTAACTAAGAAGATAATAGCATGCAATGTTTTTATTCCTAGGTGTAGATCAGAATATCATGTTCCACCCAAAACCAGAGATAGCGTCCTCTCTTTTGACCTGGAGGATTAATGGGCCTCAAAAGGCCCTGATATCTGTTATCTGTGTAACACCCACCCCCCAACACACACATTTTTTTAAAAGGTGTAGACATTAAAATCATTTAGAGGATGACTATGGAGTCAATCTACTTCTGGATTCTGGTCAAGAACAAGACATAGAACTGCTGATCCTAAAACTGCTGGGCCAGTTTCTATTATCTGTCCTCATCATTAGCTGTTGAACTTTGAACATATTTCTGAATCTCTCTCTAGGAAAACTTGCAAAACCTCTTAAGGTGGTTGTGAAAGAAGTTACATTAAGGGGTAAAAATCTCCCACAGAGGAGGCTGTGGACAAATGTCACTGTTTTCTCCATCTTCCAAAGCTCCTTCTTCCTTGTAGATGAAACACAAAGTGTCATGATCTCAATGAACTGTTTTCTTGACTCCTGCCAGAATGTGACTGTGAGCAGCCTCCTGCACTTTTCCTATATCTTACTTTTCTTACAGGTAATTTTAGTCCTGCTATGTACTTTCTACCTGATTGGAAGATTTATGAGAGTCACTCTTGCCAGAGCCATGTGTATCATGGCTGCTTAATATCATCCATAATACCAACAGAGCCACAGTTCCACTCTATCCCCTATCAGAGCCTGAAGCCTTCCCTTTTCCCTTAGGGATCTACATGCAGACAAAAACAGGGCCTATGGCTTTGATGAAGAAATAAAGATCTGGGAGGAGGGGCAATATGAAGTAAAGTTGAATTTACCAAAAACAAGAGGAAAGTGCTGGAAGAGAAAGAGAGAGGCACAATCAGTCATGCAAGTGTGGGTTTTTTAAGGAAGGGGCACCATTAAGTTTCATTACAATGGGTCACACATAGGACAGTCCAGCCTCCACACCCAAGCTCTGTCTGCACTGTCCTTCATCAGCTACCCTTTTGTACCAGGGTTCTAGTTATCCGGTGATGTATTTTTTGTGTGGGGGTGAGGGGTGGGGTATGACACCAAAATAACAAAAGCAAAGGCTGCACTGAACGTTGGCACTGCATGCTTAGCAAAGGAAACAACCTATAGAACAGAAACACAAACTGTGAAACAGGAGAAAACATTTGTAAAGCATATATCCGATAAGAGATTAACACCCAAAATGTCAGGAATTCACACAACTCAGTAGCAAAATAACAAAGCAAAAACAAATAACATAATTGAAAAATGAGCACAGGACCTAAATGAATGTTTCTCAAGTGAAGCCATTTGACTGTCGTATAAAAAAGTGTCAAGGGCTGGGTGTGGTGGTGCATGCCTTTAATCCCAGCACTCAGGAGGCAGAGGCAGGTGGACCTCTGTGAGTTCAAGTCCAGCCTGGTCTACATAGCGAGTTCTAAGACAGCTGGGGCTACAGGGAGACCCTGTCTCAAAAAAAAGACCAAAAAAAAAAAAAAAAAACCCAAGTCAAATTTCACTAATTATCAAGATAATGCAAATCAAAACCACAATATCATCTCCTACTTGCCAGAGTGGCTAGTACCCCAAAGACAAATGAAAAACCAGGAAGTGCTAGCAAGGAAGTGGAGAAAGTCAACTTCTTCCACTGTGTGTAGGAATGTAATGAGTACAGCATTTAGGGAAGACTTCTCAAACAAAATGAAAAACAGAACTACCTTAAATCCAGCAATCCCATGATTCGGGATATATTCTAGGTAAATGAAGTCAGGACTTGAATAATAATCTGTACTCCCACGTTTATTTCATGTGTATTTAAAATAATCAAAATAAGGAATCAGCCTAAATGACTTGGCAGATAACATACGAAGATATGATGTATAATTCACACAAACATCCATTCACACACACAATGCAATATGATCCATCCTTTAAAAAGGAAATCCTGTTGTTGGTGACAACCTGGATGAATGAAGCAGATGCATAAAGATAAATATTGTGCAATCTCACATATGTGGAATTTAAATGGCCAAATGCATACAAGCACAGAGCAGAATATTGGTTGCTAGGGGCTGAGGGGAGGGGAAATAAGGAGATGTTGATTAAAAGTTACACATTCTCAGTTACTCAAGAGGAGGAAGTTCTGAAGCTGTAATACTCATAATGTGAGCATACTTAATTGTACTGTATATGTCAAATTTGCTAGCTGGGTAGATATTAAGTGTTCTTCATACAACACTGACACACACACACAGAAAATGATAGCTATGTGAGATGATGGACATGTTAATTATCTTGATTATGATGATTATTTCACAATCATCTTTAAAAACTTTATTATCCTATGTTGATTATACACACTAATAGGTTTCACTATGGCATTTAACACATGTATATATTTTACCACCTTCACCTTGCATTACCGTCTGGTTCTCTTCCACTCTCACTGATCCTTTCCTCTTCCCACCTAGTCTCTTTTACACTTTTATATCTGTATATATTTATTTGATGACCAACTGAGTTGTATTAGGATTGCTTACAGGGTCCTGGGTCCTAGGGATTATTTTCACGGCATGGGCTCCTTATCAGTGACTACACCACTGAAGAAAATGTCTTTCTCTCTCCCAGTAACCATTGAGTGCCTATAATATTCAGAGAGGGGTGATGTCTCTTCAACACCTTCCCCCTAGCTGCATTATGTGCCTATCGCTCCTCCCGGGAGGAGTGGGACTTCAAAGGCTCTTCTCTCCCCATGACAGGATGTTGACATGCCCAATTGTGTGCAGGTTTTGTGCCAATCTCATCTATGGCTAAGCATTCAACATAAGAATCCCTGTTGTCAGCACTTTAACCAGTTATGAGTCTTTGCAGCCATTGCCAAAAGGAGCTTCTCTGGCCAAAGCTGATAAAACCATTAGTCTGTGGTATAAACATAACTATTTAGGTGACAGTTTGATGGGCACATCCTGTTCTCTTAGCAAAACAATAGCAGCAGCTATCCAAGTAGGTCCTGTGATCTCACCAGCTATGGGCTTTGACCAGGTTTGCAGTACCAGATATGGCTTCCCTCTTACGGAACAGGCCTCAAATCTGATCAGAGAATGTTTGGTTACTCCCAATGATAATCTTTTATCAAAAATTCTAGAATTCAAGTGATACTGTGTGTGTGTGTGTGTGTGTGTGTGTGTGTGTGTTTTGAGACAGGGTTTCTAACTCAGGTTGGTCTCAGACTCCCTACATAGCTGCGAATGACCTTGAACTCCTGATTCTCATTTTTTGGTTTAATATGTGAACGTTCCTTTAAAAAATTTTTTCTGTTCTTGGACAATTTCATACACGTATCTTGATCATATACACCCGTTTTTCCTTTCCCTCAGATGCCCCCTAACACATTCCTCTCCAACCTTCATGTCCTCTCTCTCTCTCTCTCTCTCTCTCTCTCTCTCTCTCTCTCTTTAATAACGCTGAGTGCAGTTAGTGCTGACTGCACAGGCATGAGCATCCTAGCAGTGGCCATGCCTTAAAAAACTGACTTTCCTTTCCCCAGCAGCCACCAGCTGCCAACAGCTCCTCAGCTAGGGGTGAAGCCTCACAAGCTGCTCCCCCATCCATGCTAGAATGTTGAACTGGGCAGATCTTGTGCAAGTAACCACGGCTGTGGTGAGTTTGAGTCTAATGGCCATGTCATGTCTACAGCAGCATTTTATAGCATTCCTCGCCCCCCTTTGCCTCCTACATTCTTTCTATCCACATCTTTCATGATAGTCCTTGAGCCTTGGCAGGGGATTTATATAGCTGTCCCATTTAGGGTTGAGCACTCACAGTCTCTTATTCTTAGCACTTTGACCAGTTATGAGTATCTTCATTAACCACTGCCCACTGCAAAAAGAAGCTTCTCTGACCAAGGCTGAGAGCAGCACTAATTTGTTGGTCTGACCATGAATTTAGTAGGTAGTTTAACAGCATGAACATTTAGCAAAACAAGAGTAGGTTCCTTCCTAAGGTCTATGACCTCCTAAGCCATAGGCTTTTGAAACCAAGTTTACAGAACCAGGCATGAATTCTTTCCTGTGGAACAGGCATCAAATCCAATCAGAAAACTGTTGGTTACTCCCCATAACAGTCATGCCACTATTATACCAGTGGGCACATCTTGCTTGGTAGGTCAGTATTGAAGCATGCAGGATCCAATGCTGGACCATTCTTGTTTTTTTCTCCCCTATTGACTTACATAGCTTCTTCTGGCATTATACGCTATCCAGAAGAAAATACATTTCATGATCAGTTATAGATTGATTTCTTTATGCCCTACAACCAACGTAGTTGGTATCTTCAGCAATAGAGTCTTACTATCTGATAATGGTGGACAGCCAAGAGCATTGTCAATTGCCTGTGCTGTTTTTGAGAGATAACCTAAAATTTTACTACACAAAACTAACAAGGAGCAAAGAATACATTTATCTAAGAGAAAATCAGCATCAGAGAACAAAACAAAATAAAATTTTTATATTGCTGTCAAAATAAAAATAAATTAGCAGGAGTGTTAAAAAGAAAAGGGGAAAACTAAATGACATTGTAAATATAGTGAGTTTCTTTAATAGGTAGAAAATCAATGAATATGTATATTACAAAACTGTGGGGTCAAGAAGTAGAGGGCAAATGAGAAAAATGTTAATTTAATTAGTGCATTAATGGAAAAAGAATAGAATTTTGTGACATGTAAGTAAAAAACTGGAACATTTTAAAATATTGTACCTGCCCAGATAAGAGCTAGAACATAAGCTTTCCGTTTAGCACAAGAAACACAACAGGGGAGTAAACTGTCTACTAGTTATATTAAAAACAATTACAAAATAACATGAAAAATTGAGGCCAGACTAAACACACCTATTGAAAGACAAGGACATAAATTTCATTACAAAGCAAAAATGCATTCCATGCTGAATTCAGGACATACCAGTAAATCGGTAAGACTGAATATAAAATAATATAAAATAATGGGCCAGAGTAAATTGGAAATAAGCTAACAACAACAAACACAACCAGGAAAGTATAGGTTTGGGGCTCTTATGCCACACAAGGGTGTATGTAGGCCAAAATCTAGTTATTGAATAAAGAAGGACTCCTCATACACTTTGGTATGTCAGCCATCAGTATCAGACTCCTCTATGAAGACTCAGTGAGTGTTGCAGAAGAGGGACTGGAAAAGTTGTAAGAGCCAGAGACAGTGGACAAATACAAAGAAATAGTGTTCTGGACACAACAGGGTGGTTGCACATATGAACACAGCAGTTGTAACAACACGCACAAAACTTGCTCAAGCCCAAACCAGACAAAAGCCCAACTTGGAGAGGGGAGATGGGCATGAAGCCCCAACCCTGGATGAAGAACTATTGGCAATTGATAGCTGCTGGGAAAGGAAGACTGTTTCTTCAAGGGTGTGACATGGGGTAAGTTGACCATGATCTAGAGGATGGACTCATACCCAAGAGCATTTGGAGAACACAAATTGGACCCAATGGCTTTCTAAAAAAAAAAAGGCACGTGGGAAAGGAAGACTGTCTCTTCAAGGGTGTGACGTGGGGTAAGGTGACCATGATCTAGGGGATGGACTTATGCCCAAGAGCATTTGGAGAACACAAATTGGACCCAAGGGTTTTCTAAAAAAAAAGGCACGGGAAATGGATGGAACT
>NW_008357637.1:8262520-8270265 GCF_000622305.1 Nannospalax galili | reverse complement strand
GAAGGCTGTCTACCTGACGAGTTTGTATTCATGCTCAGATGCCGAGGAGCTCAGAAGGTGGGTGACTGTGACCAGTGATAATCATGTATATAGAGATTAGAAATGTATGTGAAAACGTCTCAATGTCAATTGCCTCGGAATGAATTTTTCTGTATGAAACTGTGTGTTTTGACAATGAAGTGGAGATCTTTTTTAAACGTTAAAACCTCATTTAATTTTATGTCTTATAGAGTTTATAATGAGTTAAAGATCATATAAGCGTAATAATTCATATGTAAACCTAAAAATGTACAGCCAATTTTGAAAGAGATGTACCCTAGCTCAGAAAAATGTTATTGAATAGGTTAATGCTGTTGTAATGAAATCCTTCTTCTAATTAAAAAAAAAAGGCACAGGAAGTGTGGAGGGCATAATAAGGTGGGTATGTGTCTGAGAAGAGATGGGGGAGGGGGTTGAATATAATCAAAATACATTATATGAAAGTCTTTTAAAAAATCAATAAAAATATTTTAAATGAAGATATGTGTTTAAGAAAATAAGAAGTGGTATTTAAAATGTACAAAGGTACAATTCACTATGAAAAGATGAATAATTTACATCTATCAAATACAGTAACTTTGATGTTCCCAAATTAATAAAAAAAAAACACACATTGGCAGAAAGCTAGCCACCTTAGCTTATAATAGATCAAGACAGAAAAGCAAAAGTGAAATTATTCCTAGATAATATCATAAGACAATCCTTACACCAAAAAATATTCCTTATTCTTAAAAGAGACTATAGAGACTTGACGATGTATTAAGCCATAAAGACAATACCTTTAGATAATAAGAAAAAGTGTGGACATGTCTGATCACAATGCAATAAGAACAGAAATTATAACAAAGACAGATTACACAAAATGATACAAACCATTACCTAGGAATCTGAAGAGTAGAGCACTCTTAATTATTAAGTGCTAAGTGAAATTCAAAACTGCAAATCATGTAAGAAATAACAACAATGAAAAGCTAACAAAGCCAAAGAGATTAAGAAGTCAAGCTCTGAAGAACGGTTGTAGTGATAAATACTAAAAAAGAAAAAGTAAAATACATGAAGTAATAAATTAGGAAACACACCACAAATTAACCTAAGTGAATAAGTAAAGGATTAATAGAAATGAATCAGAAATTCATCATATAATCCAGTGATACCACTCCTTGGCATATACCCAAAGGACTCATCCTACTGTAGAAATACCTGTACATCCACGTTTGTTGCTGCTTTCTTCACAATAGCTAAGAAATGTAAACAACCTAATTAACAAATGGTTAATGAAAATGGAATTCATTGTGTTCTACTGGAGTAGACGTCATGATGGAGTTCTACTCAGTAGTAAGAAAAAATGTAATTATGAAATTTGTAGGTAAATGGATAGAACTAGAGAATGTTATACTAAGTGAAATAATACAAACACAGAAAAGCAAGTGATGTATGTTCTCCCTAATTTGTGATTGTATCACCAATCCCTTATATGAGAGTATACAAACTCTGATGTAACACCAGGAACCAGGAAAAGGGAAAGGATACATGGAGGTAAAGGAAAAGAAAGAACCTGAAAGGGGGATAGTGGGGAACAGATGTTACCAGGGGGGAGGTGAGAAAAGAAGGAATATTCAGCAGGGAAGAGAGGAGAGAGGGACATGCAAGGGGCCATAGTATGGGGAAGGGAGGGAAGTCAGAAGAGGGAGGATGGTGGGAGGCAGGTGGTATTGAGGGGAGGGTGGGGATAATGGGGGCACTGTGATTAGGGAGGGAAGGAGGAGGGAGGCCAGATGGGGAAAAAAAGAAATAGAGATGAATGAATATTGGGGGCTAAGAAACCTAGAGGGAAAAGTGATGCCCTAGAAACCCTATGAGAAACGCACATAGAGTGTCTGAACATTAATGCATGTGTATATCTGGGAGCTGCTTGGTGGGGAACACAGTGCCAGACAGAAGAGACCTCCCTTAGAGTGGTTGGTGAAGGTGGTCCAGGAGACTCCCAAAACACAGGATATTGCCAAACTTCTTGGTTATCTCTCAGAACTAGTAGATAAAATCCTACTGTAGAGGAAAGGACATACTTAGGGTACAGGACTTGAAACAATGGAGCAGGAACTGACCTGGAAGCTTTCTAACTGAAGTTCAGCTATCATAACACTAGATGATGATATGCAAACTGCTAGGGGAGAAAAATAATCAATGATCCAACCCAGCCCTAAAGCCTAATAACCGTAACAACTGGCATGGCAAACTACCTCCACTGGTGCAGTAGAGGCACTGTTATCTGGGGGACAATCAATAGCTATCTAATTGGACTTGAAGCTCTCTCAGTGGGAGGGAGTTCAAGGGTGGCACTGTAAGCGCAGCCAAATACACATAGTAGGATAAGACATAGATCCTGGAGAAAACCCTATCTTTTTCATATCTCAAGACAAATGAAACTTCTTACTATGTGCTAAGTATCAATCCTTATATTTACAGACAAACATACTGTACAGCACTCATCAAAGAAGCTTCTTTGATGGAGACTACTGCAGAACTGTACTTCTGGTCAGATACAGAGAACATACATCTGAGAGATGCCCAGTATTGGGTGACACATCTATAGTTGAATTTCTACAACCAAGGCTCCTGGAACATAGTGGAATAAGGGGTGGAGAGAAAACCGGTACATCTTTCAACTCTCACCAGTAAAGTTTCCTTATACAACAGACTGCGATGCACACTGAAGGCCAAGTTTTAAAGAATAAGAGTGTGGAGTATAGGATAGGACTCCTATGTGGAACCTCATCCATCCATGGCTCCAGGACCATTGTGGAAGAGGGGGTGGGAAGATTGTAAGAGCCAGGGTTGGTACATGAACAGAGGGAAGCTTCTGCTTCCAGGCCATTAGAAGCTTGTGGCAATAATGGCATTGAGAATGAGACCCATGTCAATTCAGTTGAACAGGGGCCCAGAGGGAAGGAGAGAAATGGGTGGTGGGCCAGCACCTAAGAACTATTCGAGACTGATTGCTGCTGGGTGAGAGGGAGTATGATTTACATACGACCACTAGATGGGCTGACTGCTCCAGTGGGCACATTTGCACTAAAGGACACTTGGGTACAGATGCTTAAAAGACTAGGACTTAGCATGTATGGCCGAATACATGTGGTTTAGTGGGGGAATGGGGGAGGCATGGATGGAGGATGAGGTCTGAATTTGATTAGGAAAAGTTGTATGAAGTTGCAAAAGCTTAATAAAAAAGATGAACTCAAAAAAAAAAAAAAAAAGACTGAAGAAACGAATGGCTCAATGGTTAAGAGCTCTTATGGCTCTTCCAGAGAAATTGAGTTCAGTTCCCACATCAAGCAGCCCATAACTGCCCGTAACTCTAGCTATGGGGGATCCAGAACTTTCTTCTGACCTCTATGGGTACCTGCACACACATGGCATACACACACACACACACACACACACACACACACACACACACACACAAACAAATAAAAAATAAAAACAAATCTAAAAGTTCCTAGAATTTTAAAAAAGAAACAATTCAGTCAATAAAGAGTAAACTAATAAATACATGCAGAAATCGCTTATAATATGGACAGAATCTAGACTAATGACATTTACTTAACCTTGCACCAAAAAGTTACTGTTTATAATGCAAACAAGCTCACTGAGCCATGCGCTCTTGTGCCTTGGCCACCTGACTAGGTCCCCTACCCTCCCCCACCCCACTTTGCACTATACCCAAGATAGTGAATGAGTTTGGGTGTGCTTCAATTAGCATGTCAAAGTGTTGAAAGTCTCATATTCTTATTTGTATTCTCATTGGAAACAATGAGAAAAATTAAGTATGCTTCATATTGTGTATATGAAATATTTAATTTGTTTTATTGAATTTTTGTGTATTTCATACAGAACATCTCAGTCAATCTTAATTATCTTTATACTCCTGTCCCCACTGACATCCTTCCATGCCACCCCCACTGGAATTCATACATTCTGTCATTTATGTGAAGGCCTATTGTTGTCAAGTTAGTGTTCCTAGATGTTCCTCAGTGCAAGTTCATTGACTGAGGTCTAGTCAGATTATCTAGAGTCCCTTGCTTTAGGAAGATCAGCTCTTCCTCTACATGCAAAATATGTATCCTTGTATTTACAGACAAATATTGCAGTTACCACTCATCAAAGAAGCTTATTTTGTACCAGATGGAGATTATTATCACATACCATAACTAGTCACAGAGAGAGATTTTCTATGAATTGCCCAAGCCTAAGTGACACATCTACAATGCAACCTAAGACTCTCGAAACATAGAACAGGGGTAAAGAGGTCACTAATAAATCTCTCAACTCTCATTAATGAAGCTCCTTCATACATGAAATATTTTAAGCCCAGGGAATAAAAGGGCAAGATTCTCTGAAAAGAGTAGATCCAAGCTTCTCCAGTTCATGCTGGAAAGATGTTTTGAATAACAGTTTGGGTGAGGCCTGGCTCAGGAGTGCAGTTCTGTGAGAGATTATTAGGAACATTTGATTCTCAGAGTTCAGGTCCACTCTTGGCCTTAATGCTAAAAGCCAGGCTGACTGTTTATTCAGGTAATGTGCCTTAGTAATGCTGCAAATACATGCAGATGTTATTTTTTATTTTATTTTATTTTATTTTTGAGACAGGGTCTTCCCTATAGCCACAGAGGGCCTTGAACTAGCTATATAGACCATGCTGGCCCCAGTCTCACAGAGATATGCCTGCCTCTGACTCCCAAACACTGGAATTAAAGGTTTGAGTCACCACACCTGGCCACAAATACTATTTTAAGGAAAAATACAATACCCAGCACAAAACTGTTGCAATGGACAGCATGTTCCAATCTTAGTGGAAGAATTGCTGACAGCTGATTACTGCTGGGTGAGGAAGAGCTGCTCTTTTTAAATGGAGACACTCTAGATAGGCTGACTAGACCCCAGTGGATGAACTTGCACTGAGGGATGTCTGGGGACACTAACTTGACAAGCCTTAACACAAATGACAGAATTCATGAATTCCAGTAGGGAGGGAGTTACGGGCAGGTGCCAATGGAGAAGTTGATTAAGATGTTCTGTATGAAATACACAAAAATCCAATAAAATTTTTTTTAAAAAACAAAAGTACAATAACAACAAAACATAGGTGATTAACAAGAGAAAAACAGGGAAGTGAGAAATACTTTTGCAGAAGAAATTTTTTAAATTATAAGGGGAGCTAGGAGGATGGCTTAGTCAGAAAGGCACTTGTACAAGGACCTGAGTTTGATCCCCAGAATCCATGTAAAAATTCCAGGCATGGTGGAATGCATTTATAATATTTGTGATAGGGAGACAGAGACAGAAGGATCTCTGGGGTTCTTTGGCCTGCCAGCCTAGCCTAATTGGTGAGCTTCAGGCTAGTGAGAGACCCTATTTCAAAGGAGGTGATGGATAGCATTCCTGAGAATGTCTCATGCCCTCTCCTCCCAAAGCTCAGGGATCACTCTGGAAGATTGTAAGAGGGGTGGAAAGATGGAAAGAGCCAAAGGTAATAGATGAATACACAGAAACTGTTAGCTACATGGTAGCTACATATACAAACCCAGAATGCTAGTGAAAGCATGCACAAAACTTATACAAGCCTAAGCCAGACAAAACCCCAGCATGGATGGGGGAGGTGGACAAGAAGCTCTAGATGAGGATGTACTGCCAATTGGCAACTGTTGGAAGAGGGAGATTCTTTTCTTTAAGGATTGATCAGGCTTCAAGGGATAGACCATACCAAGACCATTTGGGGAACACAAATTAGTCTTGATAGGCCCTTAAAAAGGAAAAAAATAGACAACACGAAGTGTGTACATTGGGGAAGTAATAAGGTAGGGGTGAAGACGGGGAGGGCATCTGAATATGATCAAAATACATGGTATAAACGCCTCAAAGAATCGCTGGGCGTGGTGGTGCAGGCCTTTAATCCCAGCAGAGGCAGGCGGATCTTCTTAAATTCAAGCCCAGCCTGGTCTACATAGTGAGTTCCAGGCCACCTGGGGCTACAGGAAGAACTTGTCTCAAACAAACAAACAAACAAACAAAAACCCTGTAAGTAGATTTTCATAACACAGTAAAATTATACAAGTCTAAGCAAAGTTTATTCTAAAATGCAAATTTAATATTAGGAAATCCCAAAGAGAATATTTCATTGCATTAATAGACCTAAGAAGAAAATCATAAAACTAATTCCTAAATTAATAAAAGTCACTCAATAACAGTCAATATTTACTATTTAAGAAAATAAACTTTTTAATGAAATAGGAATAGAAGAAAACTACTTGACATAAGATGCATTTACCTAAACCCTAAAGCTAATAATTATGCTAAACAAATAAGTAATAGTGACAGCATCATTAGAGTTAGAAACTAGTCAAGGATCATCTGGAAATTCAAAACACTGATAAAGATTTAACACTAATCTAGAGATACCAACTAATGCAATTAGAGAAAAAAAAAAAGATGAGGGCACTGTGTTAAGATTCTCTAAAGAGAAAGAAATGATAAAATGAATATATATATATGAATTTATCTGGTTACAGGATAGCATCCAAGTAGTCCAACAATGGCTGCACCACCCTGGAGAGGCTGAGAATCTGGTAGTTGATCAGTTCATGAGGCTGGATGTCTTAGCAGTCCCAACCTGGCATTGAAGGCCTGATGGATTCTGAGAGATTTGCTAATCTTCAGTCTATGTTGGACTCCAAAGAAGCTAGTCACAGCAGAGATGAGCTCACCAGGGAGAGAGAAGGCAAGGGGCAAAAAGCAAAAGTTCCCTTCTGCCATGACCTTTTATATGATTGCCATCAGAAGGTAATGCCCACATTTAGGGTGGGTTTTCCAGCTTCAAATGATCTAATCAAGAAGGTCTCTCTCTCTCTCTCTCTCTCCCTCTCTCTCTCTTCATTTAATCCAAGATCCAATGAAGTTGACAGCAAGGATTAACCATCACAGGCACAATAGTAATTTGCAGATTATAATACCATATTTTCTAGGAAATCAAAGAATGTGACTATTACAAACGATAACATTAAAAGTGTTCATTTCAAAATATTACGTAGCAATGAGCATGCTACACTTTCCCTCCCTAAACCAAGCAGCTTGTCAAAGGAGTGGAGTTACATTGATTGGCATGGACCAACAGGGCCCACCACACCTATAGCTAGCAGGTGGATTCCTTGGCAGATTCCTCAAAAGAAAATATGAGTTGTTGTTTGAGTGGGAAAAGAAGAAATGGATGTTGGATGGGAAGTGAGCAAATATACAACAGCCAAAGAAAGAGTAGATATCTTAGCTTCTTCTTTTTTTCTTTTCTTTTCTTTCTTTCTTTTTTTTTCTTTTTTTTTTTTTTTTTTTTGTTGGTCTTTTTGAGACAGGGTCTCCCTGTAGACCCAGCTGGCCTGAAACTCCATATGTAGACCCGGCTACTCTTGAACTCACAGAGATCCATCTGTCTCTGCCTCCCAAGTGCTGGGATTAAAGGTGTGTGTCACCATACCCAGCCAGGTTCAATTTTTAATACAATTGCTATCGGAGTGATCCATAATGGGCACATTAAGAAAATATGATCTTGGGGCTGGAGAGATGGCTCAGTGGTTAAGAACACTGGTTGTTCTTGCAGAAGACCCAGGTTTGAATCCCAGCACCCACATGGCAGCTAACAACTGTCTGTAACTCCA
>NW_008357637.1:8259580-8262321 GCF_000622305.1 Nannospalax galili | reverse complement strand
TTATTATTGTAATAAATATATTTATTTATTATTTTGTATTATAATAAATAATGTTAAATTATTTATTATAATACAAAATTCCTTATTATGAAATTAAACTTTTATTATTTTTAAGGATGTAAAATATATTAATGAGTTCGAGGCCAGCCTGGTCTACAGAGTGAGTTCCAGGCAGCTGGAGCTACAGGGAGACCCTGGTTCAAAAAAGACCAAAAAAATATATATATATTAGTGAATTACATGTAAATATAACCTTTATATGGCAATTGAAATGCATGAATCTCTATTTCATTTAATAATAAACTGCATGACTTGGTTTTCTACCATGAAATTTTATTCTTTATTTAAAAAAATATTTTATTAATTTTATTTTATGTGTATAAGTGTATTGGCTACATGTGTGTAAGAGCACCTGTGTTGTGCAGTGCCCTCAGAGGTCAGAAGAAGGCATAGGATTCTCATAGAACTGGAGTTATGGACAGTTGTTAGCTGCCATGTGGGTGCTGGGAACTGAATCTGGGTCCTCTTCAAGAGCAGACAGTGCTCTTAACTGCTGAGCCATCTCTCCAGTCCCCTACCAAGAGATTTTAAATCACAACTCTATTAGGGCTCTCCAAAGAAACAGAACCGGTAGAATGAATATATATGTATAGAGATTTATCAGCTTAGCTCACAGATAAGAGTCCAAATAGTCCAACAATGGCTGCACCACACTGAAGAGGCTGAGTCCAAGAGGCTGGATTTCTCAGTAGTCCCAATCTGGTGCTGAAGGTCTGACGAATTCCAAAAGATCAGCTAGTCTTCAGTCCAGAGCAGCAAGACAAACTCTTCAGTGAGCGAGAAGGCAAGCAGCAAGAAGCCAAGTGTTCTCCTCTGTCATGGCCCTTTATGCAGGCTGCCATCAGAAGGTAACACTCACATTTAGGGTGTGTCTTCCAGCTTCAGATGATCCAATCAAGAAGATCTCTTTCATTTCAGTTAATCCCAGATCCAGTCAAGTTGACACCCAGGATTAGCCATCACAACAACACTTAGAAAATACAGTTTTATGGTCTTAATTATAAAAGCTCTGCTCATTAGAAAATGTGTTCTGTTCACAGAAGCAGTTGGACTGTGATAGTTGACCTTCTCAGAGAAGACAGAATTGAAAAGGATGTGAACAAGAGTGTAAACATGTGAATTTTGAAAACGCTACAGGTGACTACACAATTTCTAGTTAAAAACTCTCTTGAAATAGAGTGTGCTTCCCAACAAGTATTAGGCCTTGTCTAGACAGAGGCCTGAAGGAAGCAGCAGCTTGAGATGAAGGAAATTGCTCATCAAGCAGTTGCTTCTCATTTATGTCGGCTTGTGGAAAATAGGAGGAAAATGACATTTTTACTGAGGAAATGTAGAACTCAGATTCTGGCAATCAGTTCAAATGTGTTTCAGCTACAGAGGCTTATGTGTGGTAGACACACATGGCTGACTGCTCAGCTCAGAGTGGTCCTTCAATGACTTTATTCATCCTACCCCTCATTTGGAGAAATGCTTACCTTCTTCTTGGTCTTGTAGGAGGTACCATCTAGTTACAGATATAACCTTACTTTCCAAAAGGGTTGTAGATGAATCAAGACAGCTTAATTATATTGCATTCTCTTGGCCACTGTCATTGGTCCAATGGGTACATGTCTGATTATTGTATTCCAGTCAGCTTCCATGCTGGAGCTAGGAATAAATACTTCCTTTTCTGTTCGTTAATGTCAAAAGATGACTTTAGATCTATCAGAGCTGTGTTTTCAGTCTTATGTAGATAGCAGACACCAATGCATAAAGCTAAAGATCAAAGAAAACCAAAAAGAGGAAGAGGAGAAGAAATGTACATTATACCCCACATTCGTGAGAATAGCTATTTTAAAAATGTTTATTTCTGGGTTGGGTCTACATAGTGAGTTCCAGGCCAGCTGGGGCTACAGAGAGACCCTATCTCAAAAAGACTAAAAAAAATTATTTCTTTACCTTTTTGTAAAATTAAATTTTTTAAAAAATTTTTATGTGTATGAGTGTATTGCCCACATGTGTGTGAGTGCACCTGTGTCATGCAATGCCACAGAGGTCAGAAGATGGCTTTGGATTCCCCTGGAACTGGAGTTAAGGACGGTTTGTAGCCACCGTATGGATGCTGGGAATCGAACCCAGGTCCTCTGCAAGAGCAGTCAGTGCTCTTAACTGCTGAGCCATCTCTCCAGCCCCCATTTCTTTATCTTATGTACATGTGTGTGCGCCTCAGTGTATGTATGTGCACTATGTGTGTTCAGGTATCCATGGAGGACAGAAGAGGGTGTCCAATCCTCTTTTAATTTCCTTCTCTTGTCTTATTGCTCTTACAAGAGTTCCCATTAAAATCAGAAACCAGATAGAGTGGACAGCTCTATCTGGTTTCTGATTTTAATGGGAATGCTTCCAGTTTTTCTCTATTTAGAATGATGTTGGCTATGGGTTTTTTGTATTTAGCTTTAATTATGTTGAGGTATGTTGCCTCCAGACCAAGTCCTTCTAGAACTTTTAACATGAATGCATGTTAGATTTTGTCAAAGGTCTTTTCTGCCTATTGCAATGACCATGTGATTTTTGTCTTTAAGTCCATTTATATGTTTTATTACATTTAGTGACTTATGTATACTGGACCATCCCTGTATCTCTGGAATAAAGCCGACTTGATCATGGTGGATGATCTTTTCGATGTGTGTCTGTATGCAATT
>NW_008357637.1:8257549-8259520 GCF_000622305.1 Nannospalax galili | reverse complement strand
CCTGTAGACCAGGCTGGCCTTGAACTCACAGAGATCCCCCTGCCTCTGCCTCCTGAGTGCTGGGATTAAAGCTGTGAGCCACCATGCCTGGTGTGGTTTGCTGATATTTATATCTACGTTCATTAAGGATATAGTTCATTAAGAATTATAGTTTTCTTTTTTTCCCCTTTCTATTGATTCTATTATTCTTTTTTATTTTATTTTTTAACAGAACATAGGCTAGTGGTGTATTTACAGAAGAGTGGGTGCCCCACATTTATGGCTGTGTTATAAAGACCACACTCAAATACTGATCCTGTGACATCCTGAAAGCCACATGAAATGATGACAGAGGTGCCTCTTGGTGTTCTCAGCTTATATATCCTTTGCCCCTCCCTCCACATGCAACTAAGGTAGACTGATTGGGTGCAAGGAGTAACTGACTCCCCCTCAACTCCTTGATGAAAGTGGGAAGGAGGTGTGACTATAGCTTGCTGGCATAGTGGTTGGAGGACGTTTCCAGTTAACACTTCACCCCTACCTCTGGCTCTTACATTCTTTCTGCCAACCTCTTCCGTAAAAGTCCCTGAGCCTTGGAGGGGGTGGTATGTGTGGGATTATCTTCCTCCCATATGGCAAGGCACTGAACTTTCAGGTCTCTATATCATCTGTTTTCCATGGGCTGTTGGCCAGTTTGAGTGAGTTTCCATCTACACCACAGGGAGGCCGAATCCAGGTGCTCTCAAGGAGTTTGATGGGTTCTCAGCGTCTAAGCCATGTGGAGGCCAGAACAGCCACTCTTAGGCTGTCTGTGAAGGTCTCAGCCTTACCCTACCTTAGGGAAGACATCCGCCCACTATAGTTTTCTTTTTTATTATTGTGTACTTACCTGGTTTGGGTATTAGAGTGATAATGGCTTCATAGAAGGACTTTGGGAGTTCTACCTCTGTTTCTATATTTTTGAATGATTTAAACAGTACTGGTTGTAGATCTTTTTTGCATATCTGGCAGAATTCTGCTGTGAATCCATCAGGGCCTGGGCATTTTTAGAGTCAGAATGTTTTGTACTACTGTTTCAATTTCCTTATTTCTAATGGGGCTGTTTAATCTGTTATTATCTTCTTGGTTTAACTTGTGGTGTCCGTGACTATAGAAATTCATTGATTTCTTTTAGATTTTTGAATTTAATGGAGTATAGATTTTTTTAAAATTTAATAACCACATGGCTAGAAGAAGCATTTCATTACAGCTTTAACATATTCAGTAACACACTCCAGAGCAAGGGCACATCTCTTTCAAAAGTGGCTGTAAGTTTTAAGTTCATGGTTGAATTAATACCATTATACAACATTGAACTCAGTATAAACACACTCATATATAAAATTGAATGAGTTTTAACCCTTAAAGAAGATCTCCGTTTCATTTTAAAATATGCTGTTTCCTACATTTTTAATGCTACTAACACTAAGATGCACATGTGTTTCTAATCTCTATGTATCTGATGATTACTAGTCACAGTCGGTTACACTCAGACCCTTAGTACCTGAGTATGGATATAAAGTCATCAGGTAGATTTCAATGGTAGTGTTTATCACCTCTACTAATTAACATGAAGTAAATGTTTATGCTTCCTCCTCAAATATTTCTTTTTTTCTAATTTGTTGATTTTTTGTGTGTATATCATACAGAACATCCCACACAGTCTTATTCATCTGTATACCCACTTCCCAAATGGCACCCTCCCATAGCCTCTCCCCCTCCCACATACTGGAGTCCACATACTCTGTCATCCCTGTTATTGTCCTCTAAGTTGTCGACAGCCCCAGCCATTCTCCAGTGCTTGTCTGCTGATTCTAATCAGCCTATCTAGAGATCCTTGTTTTAGGAAGATCAGCTGTTCTTCATCTAGCAGCAATCAGTCATCAATATTCCTTTAGATAAGATTGGGGTCTGCTGTTCATTTTCCCAGTTCTATGCTGGATAACTGTCTGG
>NW_008357637.1:8256199-8257510 GCF_000622305.1 Nannospalax galili | reverse complement strand
GCCTGTCTGGCATTGTTTCTTGTTATGTAGCCTTTAGCTATACATATGGACTCTTAAAAGTTATATTGACCCCAATAATCTTTGGTTATAATTTCCTTTTGGGTGTTTAAGACCCTACAGTTGGCCCAAATAAAACTATTTTTATACTTAAGGTCATTTGAGGATCTGTTCCTCAAGGGTAACATGGGCTTGGGAGGAGCCCTTGGCTCCTTTCTTTTACCAGTTCCATCTATGTGAAGATAAGTCAAAGGTCCTACTCAATGATGACTGGCTTCTCTTGGAAGCATGGAGGAAATATTTCCTCTGTGTTGAGCCTCCTCTTTGTAGACTGGACACTGGTTCAGGTTCATTTGGTGGGGTCTCCATGGCCTCCTTGCTCAAGAGGACAGGTGACTCATCACAGTTACAGGACATTTTGAGAGATGCTCATAGTCCCCTGGAACTTAGTTGACCTAGGAACGCAAGAAGTAAAAACTGTCCTTTATATCCCCCTGACCAAATTAGTATAGGCCTCAAAGTATGGCTGTTAAACATCCAAGAAGGTTAGTTCCACCAGTCTGGTACTTTTAATTACCATATGCCATGTAGATAGAGCTTGGGCAAAGACCAAACGCTTCCAGATAAACCTTGCCTAGGCATATATTACATTCTTTGATCTGGTTGTATGTATAAATTGTTAGTAGGTTGTTGGCCTAATGTGGTTCCCTCTGGTTTTCTAAAACTAGCTAGGCATTGTTTATGTCTCACATTGTCTAACTCTTCTACCATAGTTTCCCCATTTAAGGTGCCCTCTTTTTTTCCATTTCTCCCTTAATAATACCCTTCTCCTATGGTCCCACCTCTCTTGAGCTCTTTCTTTCCCTTTATCCCCTAGTTTCCTTGTATAACCTTCCCTCCCCTCACTTTAAAATAACCCCATTATTGTCCATATCTCCCTTGTTAACACCTGTTTTTTCCTGTTCTTTCTTTCAAATTCTTTCTTTCCTTTACCTCCCTGGTTGCTCTTCATTATCCTGGTTGCTGTAGTTATGTCTGGATGCATATTAACTTATATTCTTTCCCTTTATCCCCTAGTTTCCTTGTATAACCTTCCCTCCCCTCACTTTAAAATAACCCCATTATTGTCCATATCTCCCTTGTTAACACCTGTTTTTTCCTGTTCTTTCTTTCAAATTCTTTCTTTCCTTTACCTCCCTGGTTGCTCTTCATTATCCTGGTTGCTGTAGTTATGTCTGGATGCATATTAACTTATAAGGGTTTGGTGCTAGGATCCACATATGAGGGAGAACATATGTTGATTTTTTTTTTCTG
>NW_008357637.1:8254477-8255660 GCF_000622305.1 Nannospalax galili | reverse complement strand
GAACTCTCTGTTCAGCTCCTTAGCCCATCTTTTATTTGGGTTACTTCCTGTATTGATTCTCTGTTTTTTGAGTTCGTTATAAAGTCTGGATATTAAACCTCTGTCAGATGTGTCACTGGTGAAGATTTTCTCCCATTCTGTGTGTTTTCTCTTCACTTCCCTGGTTGCCTCCTTTGATGTACAGAGCTTTCTAGTTTAATGAGGTCCCATTGTTGACTCTTGACCTTGTTTCCTGAGCAATTGATGTCTGGTTTAGAAAATCCTTTCCTACACCTATATCTTGTAGGTTTTTCCCAAAGTTTTCTTCTAACAGTTTCAGAGTTTCAGGCTTTATATTGAGTTCTTTGATGCATTTGGAATTGACTTTTTGTGCAAGGTGAAAGAAGGGTTTAGTTTCATTCTTTTACAGGTGGAGATCCAGTTTTGCCAGCATCATTTGCCGAACATGCTATCTTTCCTCCAGTGAATGTTCTTGGCCCCTTTGTCAAATATCAGGTGGCTGAAATTGCATGTACTCATATTTGGGTCTTCAATTTTGTTCCATCGATCTATGGGTCGATTTTTGTGCCACTACCATGTTGTTTTTATGACTATATTTCTGTAATACAGCTTAAAATCTGTTATAGTAATCCCCCCAGCATTGCTCTTAGTGATTCTTCCTCAATCTCTTTCTTTAACGATTTAAAATTTTCATTGTAGTGGTCTTTAATATCTTTGGTCAGGATTATTCCAAGACCTTTTTTTCAGCTATTGTGAAGGGGGGTGTTTCCATGTAATCTTTCTCTGATTGACCACTACTGGTAAACAGAAAAGCTACAGACTTTTGTACATTAATATTGTAACCTTCCACTTTACTGAATGAGTTAATAATTTCCAGAAATTTTCTGGTGGAATTTTTGGCGTTTCTTAGATATAATATCATATCATCTGCAGAAAGGGATAATTTGATATCTTCCAATTATTACTCCTTTAATTTTCTGCTCTTGTATTATTGCTTTTGCAAGAGTTTCAAGCACTATGTAAAAGAGAAGTGGAGATAGTGGACAGCCTTGTCTGGTTCCTGATTTCAATGGGAATGCTTCCAGTTTTTCTCCATTTACAAAGATGTTGGCTGTGGGTTTGTTATATATGGCTTAATTAGGATGAGGTATGTTCCCTCCAGTCCAATTCCCTCTAGGACTTT